>NW_006767442.1:710851-919931 GCF_000264995.1 Punctularia strigosozonata HHB-11173 SS5 | reverse complement strand
CAGCGCCCCGCACTTGCCGTCAGCTGAGCCCGCGTTCGGTGTCAAGCCTATGGTGTCAACAGTGCCCCGCCCTCACCGTCAGCCGCACCCCGCCCGTTGCCAGCCGCGCCCCGCCCGTCGTCAATCGCCCCCCGCCCTCACCGTCAAACGTGCCCCGTCCTCTTCGTCAGTCGCGTCTGCACTCGGCATCAACCGCGCCCTGTCTTCGACAGTCACGCCTGCACTCGTAGCTGCGCACACCTTAGTTGATGCAGGGTGCGGTCATAAAGTATCGTACACTGCTTCCATCCCCCATGCCCTCTTTCGCCCAACGCCAAGCGCGAGCCGCCAATGCGCTCGCGCTCGGCACAGCTTCCATCCCCCGTGCCAGCATGGAGCCACCGGTGAGGACGCCAGATGCACGCTTGTGCCGCGTCGCACAAGTTTGCCCAACACCGGAGAACGTGAGGCCTCCGGGATGCGCATGCACGATACGACCTTCGCAGCTTCCACTCCCCCGCCCTTGCCGTCTGACGCACGACACGACATTCGATTGGTACCCGCTGGCTGGCAGCACCAGCATGGAGTCACCGACCAAGACGCGAGGGGCACGCTGGTGCCGCATCGTATAACTTTGCCCACCACCCAAGACGCAGGCCTCTATGATGGGCACACACGACACGAGATTTGATCGGCACCCTCGACCGGAATCTATTGTACACAGTAATTATGATACTACGTATACTCTTCATTGTCCTCATCTGAGCGTCCTACAAATACTGCACGAGCAAGAGCGCCACTGCGATCAATGATCGCCCATTCGTTGGTAGTGGGCACGGGGATGCGTCCAACCAAACATTGGATAGCGGTAATATCGACGACCTCAAGACGTCCAGTGCGTTCATAGTAGTGAATATCAAGCCGCGGATGCTTACGGGTAACATCACAAGACCGAATGACTGCGAATAACACTGTTTCATCTTTCTTGGTCTTGAGGGTCTGCGATTTGGGCAGTCGCAACACAAAGATATGCTGCAACTGCCCGAAGAAAGTATGATCTTCATATTCGGGCACCCGATTACGCTGGCGTGCATATTTGTCAACAAGGAGTTGATACTGAAGTAATAGGTTTATGAGTTGTACGGATGGACATTCGGGAGAAGTTTACTAACGCGGACGTGAGAGGCATCTCTGCGATCATCGCCAGATGTTGGACAAAGGTGTATAGCAGATATGGTGTCACCGTCGTTCAGGATCCGCAAGCGTCCAAATTCTTCGAGGCTATGGGGAACAAACTTGCGGGCGGCCGTGATTGTAATGCCGTAGCGTGTAGCCAGAGCTAGGAGAATCTTCCCATGAACATCGGCGGGGACTTCAGATACAGAGCGGAATGGCGGGATGAGTACACAAGTGGGATCTCAACAAATGCAACACTCATTAGTGGGCTGGAGAGAGAGATAGCTATATAGAATCAAGCTTACATTCGTTAAATAGGATAGCACCTCGTGGCGTCTTTGGCTTGCGCAGAGATAGCTCATCATGGAGGTTGTACTTAAGCATGATATGCGATAATCGTGCGTTGTTGAGCACGTAACGATTAATGCTTGCATAGGGGAAACGGCGGCTTGTGATGGCTGGCTGAAGCGACCCGCAGTATCGTTCCATTGGGAACGCCCATGAACCCCACACTGGACCGGTCGCTCGGATGCTGGCTGCAATGTGCAGGAGACCATGAATGGTCACCGGACATGCAGATAAGCGTGACGGATTGTCTTGATAATATATCCTTTGAAAGATGATTAGACTTGAAGCGCACATGGTTCTGAAAGATCCTCACCTCTCGTACATCTGCACCCAAGCAATAAAGCCATCATCGATAGCCTTGATATCCTCGTCAGAATACTCGAACGAGAGGCACAGGTCAAGGAGAGAAACCAAGTCGATAAAATGTCGGTAATATTTCTCATGCTTGAAGCGCCGATTGAGAAGAACGGGCCCTATATATAGCGTCCAGAAAGACCAGGAATCAGCCGTGCACCCTGACCTGTCTTGCGCAATGTTCGGTTGACGTGGACCATATGCAGAAGGTATAGTACTGCCGGATGCTGCAGTAGCTTCCCCGATCGCATCCCAGATTTTCTTGTCGAGCTTATAGTCCTCGGAGCCCGTGTCAAGGTCCTTGTACTCGCCGGTCCATAGGAGAATAAGATTCTTGATGACATTCTCCCAGATCAGATGCATGAAATCATAGGGAAAAGATGCTGGAAAGGAGAGCGAGGCGAGGCAGCTTAGGAGTGGAACACCTTTGATACCCGAGGTCTTCGCCAGTCGCTCGCGTTCTGCTTCGGTTGATGCTCTCTCAACTGCTTCCTCCTGGTTCAAAAACTCGTCATGCGAGCGCAGTGGAAGGTCCTCCGGCTGGTATACTTTGATGGCGTCTGGATCCGATATAACATCGGGGTGCCGCTTCCGTGACAGCGGGACGTAGTTCGTTGTGGCACGCGAGCCTGGTATCCTGAGGCCATGGATATGACAGAATCGACATGGCGAAAGTCCATTATGGCCTTTCATCCGCATGATCATAGAAATGGCTGGAATATCGCCGAACACGATGATGAGGTACGCGCGGAGAGGGAAGTAATTGCCAGAGAGTACGTCGTAAGCATGGACCCCAATCTCTAGTCGTAACAGTTCCTCGACCAATGGCCATAAAAAGGAGTCGAAGTCGACAGGCTTTTTCGGTCCAGGAATGACCCCGACGGGAATGATGTTCTTGGTGTGAAAGCGGACCTCGGGTGGTAAGTTGTAGTTGAAAAGAATGAGCGGCCACGCCGTTTTCTTCCGCCGCTTGTGAGGTGCGAAACCATCGGACGAGAGTCCAAGAGCAACATCCCGTGGGTCGGAGAAGAAGTTATGGCCAAGATCTCGACCGTGAATTGAGACACGGGTACGACAGAGTTGTTGGTAGAGATTTCCATCGAAAATGTCAGTCATCGTGCCAGGAGTATGCGAGTGCTCATGTGCACGATATCGCATCTGTTCTGCTGTGGCTGGGAATTCCATGAATGCCTTGAGGCGTGGAGTAAGCGGTAGGTAAGGGAATTGTGATCGTGGACGGCCGGCGACATCATATCTCGGTTGTTTGCAATAAGGACAGGCATCGAGGGATGAATGAGGTCCAACAAAACAGCAGCAGGAGTTGGTACAGCAGTCATACAATACCGGGTCTAGTGCGGAGAGAACGGCAGCTCGCGACTGAGTAGCCTTCCACGACGGTACATCCTGGGTTGGAAATGCATATGGAAGTTTCTCGAATGCACCCGTCTTCATATGTGTCTTGACTTTGAGGGCAAACAGCCGGAGAATAGCTATATCTTCCTCATCAAGCTGAGTGCCTACAGTACTGGTAAGCGAATGTTGTGATTATGCTCTGCGATAAACTGACCTGCAGCACGTGCAGCGTCCTCGAAACCCTCCTTGAGGGCTTCATATGCTGTGATGGGATTGAAATACGTGTCCTCATCTTCATCCTCTTCGTTGATGTTGTAGTCCGACCTCCCGTCTTCGTCATCATCCTCGTTATCTTCATCATCGGTGGCATCCTCAACCCAAGGCTGTCGACATCTCCAGACATTGTGTTGCTCCGCAACTGCATCGTAAGCATCGTATGTTGAGACTGATTCGTCAAGATCCATAGCGCATGGGTCCTGAACATGAACATCTTCGCATTGATCCGGCATGGTAGTAGCATCAATCTCAGTAGATATAGACGGTGATTTGGATGAGCAGCTGAGCGTCCGTTGCAGTGTATTAATGGCATTGCTCGTAGTATGCTGTACAGTTGACCAGATGTTCTGAGCCCGTGCTGATGGCTGTGGTACGATTTTCGCCTTCCGATGCCGTAGATCTTCACGGTCCCCCACGAGTTTACCACATCCACAGGAGCAGACGTGCTTTTTAGGTCGTGCAGCTGTAGGCTTCCGCCCACCTCGGCGGCCAATCATTCCGTATGAATGGTCTAAGGGCAGAGGTGAGAGACGCCGAGGACATTGACAAAGGGACAAACCTGCAAAATGCGGCGTTGGCGATAGATGGATGACCTAGTGCACCGGCAGTTCAGGTCGGAGGTGGCGTGTTGCCGATGAAGCGGGGACCACGAGTAGTGACACGGACTGAGGGCGGAGGTGAGAGATGCCGTACAGAGATTTTGCGGCGTTGGCGGTTGACCTGGTGCGCCGGTGGTTTGGGTTGGAGGCGGAGTGTTGCCAATGAAGCGAGAACGACGAGTAGTGACACGGGCTGAGGGCGGAGGTGAGAGAAGCCGTACAGAGGTTCTGCGGCGTTGGCGGTGAAGCGTTCATCCAGGGAGCTTGGAGGGTGCCGATAAGAGGCGCAGTGACGTGGAAGGATAGATGTATCCGTGTTTCGTGTTTCCAGTGGTAGGATGTGTAATGACGGATCTGCTGGACATCAGCGGGTGATGCCGCAGGATTCGGGAGGTGCATACCTGGGTTTTGCAGCGTTGGCAGTGAAGCGTTCGTCCAGGGAGCTTGGAGGGCACCGATAAGAAGTGCAGCGACGTGGAGGGATAGATGTATCCGTGTTTCGCGTTGCCGGTGGTAGAGTGCGGGATGATGGATCTGCTGGACATCAGTGGGTGACGCCGCAGGATTCGAGAGGTGCATACCTGGGTTTTGCGGTGTTGGTGATGAAGGATTGGTCCCAAGGAGTGTGGAGAGCACCGATAAGAGGCACAGCGACGTGGAATCAGGATAAATGTATCCACGTTTCGCGTTGCCGGTGGTAGAATGTGGACTAACAGATCTGCTGTACATCAGCGGATGCCACCGCAGGATTCAGGAGGTGCGTACCTTGGCTTTGCGGCTCTGGTGGTGAAGCGCCGGGCTGGTAAGAGGTTGAGTTTTGATCTAGCGAGCTGGATCAGAAACAGGACAAGTCGGCGCGGGCACTTACCCTGAGGTAAAAACGGCCAGGAGCCAATGAAAACCTGGGGATTGCCAATCAGTTTCCTTTTTCTGCGTCGCCATGTCACTACTCAGGCTTTGTAACCTTCTCCCTCCCTCACACGGCATCTTCAACTTCTCATGCCTGCTACGGATGTCAACCAAGAGGTCAGCGATGCCAGGTATGGAAACTCGAGCCCCGAAAGCAGAAATACGCACCTGACGTTAGCCGATGTTCCGCCAGTGATGACGACAGCATCGACGAGAATGGAATGAGCTATAAGGAGCTCTTCCTCCAGGCAAAGGGTGAGTCACACCTGAGCAGAGTAGACCTTACGCTAACCTAGGACCCGACAGAGCGCGCGGAGAAAGAGAGAGATCGACGCCGCTTACTTGAGAAAAAGATGAACGGTGAGGTTGGCCCCACCGGCCGTAACAAAGCCACACCGGAGAAGATTCCCCGACCGCAAGGGACCGCTGGCAATAAGGGTTATAATCTTCAGACAAAAATGCGGCTTGATAGTTGTGACGCTGACAAGAATGAATTGTATCTTGCTATCTGCGTCAGTAGTTTGCTGCCATCATTTGCTTTTCCGGCTCACAAAGATGACTAGCGGCATGTGCGAGACTTGACTATTGCTGCCCAGCTTGATTGGCGTGTCCCGTTCCGGCGTCAACCTAAGGATGACCTGGCCAAGATATACCGGCTTGTCAGTGTCGTATCACATCAGTCTTGACCAACCACTCACGTCGCATCTTCAGGCAATGGAGTCATTCGATTATCTCAAACAATTTGAGTGTTGTTGGCCCGTTGATGAGATTATATCGCAGCATTTTCGCAATAAGCGAAAGTACAACGCGAAGATGGGCCGGTTTTCCAATCCTCGTGGCAAGAACAGGGCTTTGTGAGAGGATTATCAGTTATAGCACCCTCTGTTCCAGCCTGAGTCTGGATATCACAGTGGGCGCGGCTCGGACCAGCCTCCCCAAAATGACGAAGACCACGAAAATCGTCCACCAATCGAACCGTCGGGCTCGCGCACTTCGTCATCTGCTGCAACGGCAGTGGAGCAGCGACCAAAGCCACGTCCGAGAAAGCGCCAGAAGACGCAGCCAGCACACCCCGAAACCTCCGACAATCAGGCGCCATCTAGAGCTGCTCCACGCCGCGAAAAACCAACGACGAGGGCCGCAGGCCAGCAGCCCACAACCCGCGCGCAGCCTGAGGGAGCCGCCTGAATGCCAAGCATGCCTAAAGCACAAGTGTCCAATGTAGCATTTGAGCATATAGTCTTCGGAGTCGTCAATACAATCATTTGGATTCCGTCCGTGGCCATGTACAATTGCAACAGTCCTAAGCGTAAAAGGGAGAGCGAGCGCGACGGCAGCGCTGGCGCGATCGATCAGTTCCCGATTAGGCGGGCGGGAGCAAACCGTGGGACGACGGGAGTCAGTGTACAGTGTTTGAATGCGAGCTGTATATATAACCAACAAAATGGATGATAGAGATGGGTGAGGGCCCATGATTGCCTGTGGTTTAAATCAGACATGGAATGGGTGACAACCATCCACTGACATTCGTCCACACACTGGGGTACACCTCCCAAAATGTGAGTGAAACCAATCCACACGACTGGTGGGTAAACCCCATTCTGTGGGTAATTCTGTGGTTAAATCTCACCCATTCCGAGTAGCACAGTGGTGGAGCCGAGATGGGGAGGAGAGGGCGAAGGAGCTCGGGCTCACATTGGAAGGAGATCGAACGACAGCCCCATGCATGTGCGCGCGTTGCTCGCACGACGTTGAGGACACGGCTCCGCCTTGCTCATGTTGGCGATGCCAGCTCAGCAAGATGCCTCGTGGCAGAAAAAAACGGGCTAAGCGCACTTAGTTCGTCGACAACTCTCCAAACGTTCTAAGTCCAGTTGACGGCGATCACCAGATGTCCTGGCTGCTCCTGGCGCGAAGTGCGGGTGGACCCTTGCCGAGTTGCCAGAAAATGTCAGATGCTGGCGCTCTTCCGTCCAAGGCGTCTCAACTGCTGGTGTATATCTAAACGCCTTCTTGGCTGATTTGATCGCGTTGCTGTTGTTTGTCGTAGGAGATCGACATCATCCTTAGAGTACACCTTCCTCCGTGGATTCCCCATAACCACCGATATACATAGACACGTGCAAGTCAATCATTCGTTTCACCATGTTCACTCTGCCCTCATCGGCTTCCAGCAACTGAACCCGCATGCAATTTCTCTGTCACACGCAACCTGAGCACTATTGTAGCGAGATGCGTCTGCGGCACTCACCGCAGCGAAGGACACCCCTCGATAGACATGGTTGAAAAGCTCCTTGAACTCCGGATGGTCCTTAACATTAGACGGTCCGTCCTTTCCCTCAGCAATCGCCGCGCTGTCCACGTGCAAAACCCCTTTCAGTGCGGCGACCGTAAGTCGCTTGAGGAACGCTTTGTTGGAAGGTTCATGGTCTTCGCGACTAGCAACTGCCGCCACCGTACCGAAGACATCCTCGTCTGGTTCTGCAACCAGAGCCTTCCCCTTCCCCTTCACACTTGTAGTCGAAGGGGCGGACTTCGTTCGCGACAGTGGAACAGAGGGCACCCGGAACAACGCGTCGCTGCTCTTCTCCGATTTACCCTTTGTTTTGGCAGTGGGCGGACGGGCCGACGCAGCTCGCGTGGTGCTCGGCCCCGCAAGGGAGGCCGACGAAGAAGAGCGCTTAAACTCGACGCCTGTCATTACCTCCCGGGCCCGCCGTAGCGTATCCTCCGCCTTTTCCTTCTGCGACATCTTCGAGGGACCCCCACCATTAGAGTCAGCCCGACGGCGCTTTAAGGTACCACGAGCGTTGCCGTCGCCAGTGACTTTCTCCCCGAAGAAGGTGAGAGGTATCTTGCGCGGCGTGGGATCGTCAGGACGCGGCAGGCGCATGCGCTTCTCCGCAGATGATGTTCCGAGTGATAACGCTTGTACTGGAGGTTGTGGTAGGACGCGAGCGACCCGGAGATGCATTATAGCAGACTCATCAGGCTGGCCGAAGATGACAAATTCAGGGATTTCTATCGATACGCAGCGTGGCGTCAGCATACATCTCTCCGAGAAGCGACAGTGCTAGGGTACGGGCTCACCATCGCCACCAAGACCAACCCGGACACCGTATTTGGTCCTCAAGTTCTTCGCACCCTGGTCTGCGTCCACCTTCTCCAAGCAGAAGACGTTCTCGAAGTAAATGACGGATAACGTAGCGTCGGGGTGAACATGCCTTCAGTAGAGCAACGTTAGATCGTGAGAGGCAGGTACGGAGACTCTCAACTGACATGGAAACACCGGCTTGATCGTCGCAGTCGTCCGGATGAAGGTATATGTCGTCTAACTTCACTGTGCCCAGAAAGTTAAGCGTAGGTCTTCCGCGCATCACCTCTAGAGCCAATGCTAGAGGGTTGTCCAGAAGAGCGGCCGACGAGCCTGCCCTGTTTGGCGTCAAAGAGGTCGTAACAGTCGGTATGCTGAACATGATGCCATCCAATGTGAGATGCGAGTCCGGTAACGCCAACGCTCCACGATAGAGCAATCGATGGCGAGCGGGACCGGAAGGGCTGTTCTGCGGGTGGGACGTAGAGCCAGCGCCATTGGCAGAGGTAGAAGGAGTAGAACTTCGCTGTGGTGGGTTTACAACGGTTGCCGCGGACATCGGTTGGCGGAAACGCAAGCTGAGACGGGTGTTCGCGCCAAGCCAACACCCAGTGAATCGGTCACATGAGATGCACGTGGGCGCGTTTAGGCGTGCACCCTGCAGCGAAAGGCGACAGATTGACAGAAGCTCGCATGCACACAGGCGTTGATCAGCATCGTAAAAAGCATGTTTAGATTACATTTCTCATCTATTGTACATGTGCGTTTCCGGGTTTCAATCGATAGGACAGGCTTTGCGAGTCAATGGCATGCTGCCACTGCATGGCAAACACAAATGATGCAGGCCATAAACCGTTCGAAGAGCAAGAAAACCTCCATCGACACGAGATAGAGCCGGCTATAAAGACGGCGTAGTGGAGCCATCGGAAACAGTTTGAGGTAAACCGGCGTTTGCAGGAGACACAGGCGATGATTGCGCAGGTGTTTTGGCTGGGACGGAGACGATCCTTGCCTCGGCTCGTGTGATGTGTACCCTCGTCGCCGTTTGCACGATGTAGTCCAACGCGTCTTCTAAGTCCAGACGATCACCTGGCACCCATCTTATGGTTGTCCGCTGCAGGTTTAGTGCGCGTCGTCTTATCTGAACCTGTCGAGTAGCACGTCAGCTAAACCCGTCTCACAGCGTATATGCGCGGTGAGATAATCTATGAGACTCACGCGGGGCATGGTGATGCTAAGGGTATGGTGAGAGGCTCAAGATGGGTGGCTCCACGGTTTGCAGCCTCCATTTAATTGGCCGCGCGGCGCGAAGTCGACCACAATTGATTGAGCAGCTGAAGGGCGTTTCGTGACTCATTTGTGGATCTATCATGATGGAGCGGTGCCACACGCCTCAAGGGCCGTGGCCCTGGATGGCAAAACGTTTTCGGGTCGCATTGTTACTGGGGAGGCGTGGCGTCCGGAGGCGGCGGTCTTTTGTCAACCACGAGGCCACGCGCCTCCAGGCTCATAAAGGCGGTTGATTGAGCCCACGCCTTCGTCTTTCTCCCCGTCACCCCACTTCCTGTGGAAGCAGCGATGAAACCAATGGCGAAGACCATGCAACAACACCGCAACAGGAACGCCTGCATCGTGCAGTAGACGCAACGTCGACTCCTGGTAGCTGATCAAACTGTTTCTGTTAACAAACAAGATGGACGGTTGGACGCCACGCTGCTCACCATGGAGGACCTCGCCCATGATTCGGGAGATGAGATCCGTGCTGGTCAACAGGAACCAATAATCGACCTCAATATTCGGCGATTCATACGTGTATAAGGCACCATTCAGCAGCAGCGACGAGAGGGGTTAGGATGGGGAGCCTCTCGTTGGGCAGATATCGTTGGAGGATGCAATTCGGATGCGGTCTCTCAAGTGATGCACCGAAGGACGACGTAACACCCGTCATCGCCTCGTGCTGACTCGATTGGCCCGCGTTTTAGATGTGATTCCAGTCGTTCAAGCATCGGCATACGGATATAATGAGCCTGCAGTGCTTGCGCATTGCGTGCGAGGCGGGGTGAGGTTCAGGTGCAAGGTGCGTGCGCACGACGCGCGCATCCACGCGGTGTCACGACGCGCGCATCCACGCGGTGTCACGACGCGCGCATCCACGCGGTGTCACGACGCGCGCATCCACGCGGTGTCACGGTGCCGCCCAGGCACTCCGACCTCACTGCTATTACAACGTCTTGCGAGTACGCGTTGAACCAAAAGATCTACTGACATCATCACATTGGCAGACTGACGTTTTACACCATTGGCAGACTGATGTTTTATAGGAAGCAGCTACGCAGATTACAGGTTTGAGGTAACACGGGATAGTACATTAATATTTGTCTTACAGACAATACGGGAACCAAGACTCTTGGAGAACACTGCCAGCACACGACAGGATGGTTGAAGATAAGTGCGATGTTCGCAGCAGGATTATAAGGGAGAAGAAGGAGCATGGGCAGGGGGGATTGGAAATATGCAATAAAAAGACATCGTGGTTCACTGGCGGGGGCCGGGCTTGAGACCGAGGCAGGGACTGCACAATTTGGGGTGATGGACGTTCAAGGGCGACTATAGGTCGCGTTATTGGCGGTGCCGGGACCTACAGTGAGAATAACGCGCTCAAAGAGTCAGTGCGGATCGCGTACAGGCGCACAGCGAGCTCACGGATGCTTGCTACTCTCTTCAGCATGTTCATCATCTTCTGGCTAACACGCCTATGCTTGGGAAGATCTTCATCCTTGTGAGTGAGTTCACGTCGATCATTTTCTTTGGCCACGAGCGTTCCATTTGTTTCCGCATCTGAGACACGCGGCTCGCGGAGGGTGTCATCATCCGTGAATATGTCCATTTCGTCGGTAAGGTCTACGATACCAGGAGCGGATCCAAGATCAACATCCGTAACCCAGCTGCGAAGCCGCGAAAGCCCCGTAGAAACGTGTTCTCCACCCAGATCATGAGGTCCGGATGGCCTGTGCAGAGTTCCACGATCGATAGATATTGGATTAGCGTGGCCGTCGTTCGAGGTAGGATAGCCAGTGGCCGCCATCCGACGATGTGAGTGCGTTCGTAGCATGGGGTCACTGCTTTTTTCGTCCCGAGACCCTTGTTCTGCAACCCCAGAATCGAAGGCATGTGGAACAGATGCAGCTCCATATCCAACAAAGACGTCCACCTGCTCGTCAAGTAGGAATGCCAGCATAGGCAGATCAATCGGATGAATGTCTAAGATTACACCTCGACGCCATTCCTGTCTGTAACGACCGTTACTCAAGCCTTGCTCTTCACTTCCGTTGGCAGATGTAGAAGGTTCTGGCGAGGATCCACGTCCCAGGTACGCGTCCGCTGATTCGTCAGTCAACTCCGCGAAAAGCCACAGGTCTTCGGATTCGATATAAAGCATCCGACCTCGACGCCGCCATTGCTCCGTAATTTTCTTCTGCGTGGCCTTATTCTCGGGTGGAGACTTGGCTGACGCGACGTGGTGACCTTTGGACGCGTTTCGCATGTAGTTACCGGTGATCTGGGGGTGTGCCCGCGAACATCACGACAAGGTGAGGACTGTGTATTTCCGACTTGCTGGATCGGAATGCCACTTACGGATGCTATCTTGACGCGTAGGTCCCAAGGCACCTGACTGAGCCGGGCAGGATCTGGCATCACTACGCGTCCTGCAGATCCTGCCGCTGCGTAGCCATCTTGGCCACCATCCGAGTATGTGACCAAGTCATGTTCTCCAGATTGCACAGATTCATTCACTTGGAGGTGTGTCTGCTGCATGACTGCCTTGCACTGTGATATGGTTCGTGGAGCAGAGATATCTGGAGGTCGCAGTCCGGGCTTGTTCGTGGTTGATTGATTTGGTTGGAAAGAGAGATGCCAGAGCATCCAGATGTTGCCATATGCACCAAGGAGACATGGTTCGCCATTGTTCCATACAGCATCGAGGGCCACAGAGTAACGTCGGTGGCCTCCAATGAGATCCGCGCAGGCGAGTCTCAGTCAAACGCGTGCCGCGCGCGCGCACGTGGTGATCACGCATTTCCCACACCCCGCAGCTGGTGGACCAGGGCATGCGTGCAGTGTCCCTAACAACGAGTTCTTACATGTCCTTACTCTCTTCACCCTCATGCTCAAGTGTTATGAGTGTATGCATGGACGCCGATCTCACCAATTACCCCGATTAACTACTTATACATGCAAAACTATTTGTACCCGAACAGCTTGGCGATCTCCTGGTCGATCAAGTCGATGGCGGGCCAGTTCTCCTCGAACTTGAATTGATCTTGCGGGTGCACCCAAACATCTGATCTGTTAATTGATACCGCCTGGCCGTTGGCCTTGCTGTCTCCGAGAAGGCTCTAAAGAAAGACGAAGGTAGTTAAGCACCCCAGTGTAGAAAGCAAGAGCGAACGTCACGTACGATGAACTGTTTGACCACGAGATCAATCGGGGTGAGCAACTTTTGCTCGCGGAAGGGCACGAAGAGAACGTCCGGGGCAATCTGGGTGTCTGTATATTACGTTAGGCGTGATTGGCGCCGCTGTCCAGGTGGTCAGTACTAACCGACCAAGTTGGGGGCAACTGCAAATAACGGTGAGTCGTCAATTATGCTCGCTGTAGCAGTCACGACTTACTGCAGTTGATAGTGACGTCCTTGTCTGCGTAGAAAGCAGCTGACGCCCTCATAAAGTTGACGATTGCTGCCTTCGCAGCCGAATACATCGGCATCGTCGTACTCGGATAAAAGCCGATCACGCTGGACGTCAAGATGAGCTTGCCACGGAAGCCGTTCACACCCTTCTCCTGACGCTCGAAGTATTGCAACGCCAACGCCGCCGTGTTGAGCTGTCCAGTGCAATCGATGTTCAGCGTCGCGAAGTTGGGTTTCGAGATCGGACGGTTTGCCGCGGTAGCGGGATCGAACGCGGGTAGCCACGGAAGTTCCGCAATTCCCGCGTTGGCAAACACTGTTTCGGGAAGACGTTGAGTTTCATGAACGGATTTCGTCGGTCGGAGACATAAAGACGCACCATAGTCGATGCGACCGAAGGTAGCTTTACCCTTCTCGAAAGCAGCCGCCTGATCGTCCCAGTTGGTCGTGTCGACCTTGTAGGCAACTGCAACACTGGCAAAAACCGTATCTTAGGAGATGATCTTTACTTGGTGTCGATGAACAAGCTGCAAACCTTGATCCAGCCTTCTCATTCAGTTCCGCAGCGAACTTGCTTCCGGCCTCCTCATTGAGATCGGCGATGATCACCTTGCCTCTGAACCATCCAAGAGTCAAGGCGAGTCTCCCAATGTGCATTCGACTCACTCACCCTTGCGCAACGAGGCTCTCCGCCAGACCACGACCGAGACCTGTCGGGGTACATATGAACGATCTCCTCCCGCATCGATAAAGAGGATGTCTCACCTGAAGCGGCACCGGTAATGAGGGAGACTTCGTCCTTGGAAATGGCCATGGCGCGTGCAGTGAAGGATAGGAATAGGAAGGCCCGATGAGTGCGGTACCCTCTTCGGACGGGGGTTGAAATAGGAAAGGCGCAAGAGGAGTTTTGCACTGTTTTGCATTGCTAGATTGATGCTAGATCAAACTCAGGGCCAATTTAACCGGCTTCCTCCGCACGAAGTTCGTTGGGGCGCCGCGGCTCTGTCCTTTTCCATGGACCAGACCAGGACGATGGATGCCGACATAAGCGTTCCGGGACATCGAAGATGGACAGGATCCGGCCTCATACCGCGCAGAATATGACCTCGCAGAGCGTATCCGGCCTCATACCGCGCAGAATATGGCCTCGCAGAGCGTATATCGCCCCGTCCCCCCTCGGATGCAGACCTGACTGTCGGACAGCATTGGACGTAAAAGGTAGGTTCTTTGGCACTATCGACGAGCTTCCTCCCGGCACGTAACCACCTTAAGGCTATCACGTGATACAGACGCGGCCAGGCGGAGGAGGACGCGCTTGGGTGAATGTTGAGACGTTAACCGTGTCTCAGCCTATACATTCATCAAAGACCTTCCAAGCGATTTGCGCGTTTCGAGGACGGCCTGATTTGTCCTGAATATTATGCCCTGGTTACTGAGACATCCGCGCCATTAGCCTCCGAACCGCAACGGCAATGCCAACAAATATATGCCGCCTGTAGGAGGGAAAGACGCAGTTGCATTTTTTTCTCCCCCTCTCACCATGAGCGCCGCCGAAGTTGAGAGACTCAACCAAATTGTTCACGTTGCCCAGGTAGCCAACATCCATCGAAAGCATGTTGCATTAATTGCTCACAGATTAACAGACTTATGTTGCTAGTGCGTACTCCATAACCCTTTTGCTACAGCGTGACCGACGAATCGATGCATTGCAGGCACTACCTCCGTGTTGGTCTGGGTGCGTTATCTGCTCTGATGATTTAACAATTCCGACTCACATAGCCTTCTGTAGGACTGGTTAGCATGCCTTCCACAAGAGGTACGGGAGTACCACGTCTTTGACGAAGAGACTATCTTAGACCACGTATCAGTATAAATACATATGGAAGGTGTCATGGAGTCCCATCAAAGTTTTGTACCTCATGGTACGGTACTACACCTTCGTCGTTCTTGTCGGTGAGTGACCCTTCGCCTTCTCTTCCATCGCTCGAAGAAGCCACTGACACCCGTGTGTTCCCAGTGACCGATGTTTGTGTGTCATATTCTGACTCTCCATGAACCACAACGTATTCACTGCCTTCACAGGGTTCTTCGCTGATTGGCAAGAGCAGTGAGTGCAATTGCAAGAGCCAATGGCAATACGAATGCTCACCTACTGCAGGACATGTGCCAAGTCACTACGCATTCTTCCTGGTCTAGCCGTCGCGATTGACTTATGTGTTGAGATGGGTATGTTCAGTCTTCCGCGTCGAGGAATTATCGTACTGAACATATATACAGTGTTGGCGCTACGGTGAGGGCCAAGCGATGTAAATATCCGTAACACGCTCAATTTGCGTTCCAGAGTTTACGCTCTGTACGCACGTGATTGGAGAATAGGTTGCCTCCTTGTAGCCGTCTTGGCTGGCTTTTTAGGTGTCATGATCGCGGTCCCCATCCTCGCGTTTGACTACACGAGGTTGCCATCTTGGCCAGGTCCTTGTTTAGGTTTGTACTCCCATCAGATTCACGATAGAGCGCGTTGAATGACTGTACGTTATGCACTCAGTGACGGGTAAGGCATCTGTCGCGGGTCCTCGGTTCATCATCGCTTTCTACGCCTCTCCTATGTAAGAGTTTCCACTCGTACGGCTTGCTTCGTCGTGCCTAACGATGCTATAGGACACTCGACCTCCTCTTCACCGGGCTAACTACGTGGCGCGCGCTCAAACATCGCCGTAGCGGCACCGCCAGTGGGCTCATCAAGGTCTTTCTGCGAGACGGCATCCTTTACTTCCTGTCCATATCGGCTTTGAACTTGTAAGCGAATCTCATTTCTCCTGAAAGCAACTGCTTGAATTATCTACGCTGTATCACAGGGTCAACGTGATATTCTTCATGTAAGTTCTGGCCGCATTCGTGGCGAAATGCCCTAACGTCAAATATCGACAGCAAAGCGGATGCATCGATACAGTCAATCAACGCCCCTATGAGTATTCAGCTGTCCTCTGTTTTATGCTGTCGCCTGTGAGTCCGCGTTGCCAAGCTGCAATCTTTCGGGAGCGCTAAGAACGCCATCTGTTATCTATAGCATTCTCAATCTCCGTGCCGAGCATAAACGTCAGCCGGCGGTGAAGCGCTTCGCTACGACCGTCGGCCGCTGGATAGACGATTTCCGCGTCACGGACGACAGTCAGAGCGACGGACACACCGTATCGCTCCAGAGCCGTACCCCGCGGCCGGCCGCATCCGCCATGCGCAGAGAACCCGCTGGCGATGGAGAGCCTGCGAATGGTAAAACACGCTCCTAGCATATGGTGATCGGCGAGCACTGACCCCATTGTTGTAGGTATCGTAGTGCATTGGGAACGCGAGGTCTACGACGACACCGCTGCATGGGACTCCAAGCAGGTGATATCCAGGAGTAACAGCGACATCGAAGCTGGCAAAGACGACTTGGACTTGCCAACCACAAACAAGGCTTAGATAGAAACGCACCAACAAATTCCTATGAGGAAACTTGCATACACGCTTTCACATATCATTGTACATTGTTGCATTCATTTTCCTATGAGGGACTCGCATACACGCTTTCACATATCATTGTACATTGTTGCATTCATTTGGTTTGGCAGCAGGGCAACAGAGACGTGCGGATTGTCCTCCTTTCTTCTCGTGGTAATCGTCTCACAAGTGCTCGCAAAATGCATGAAACCGACTCTTTTTGCAAGGTATATGTCATCCATGAATTTAGATAGTGCATCTCTTACAGCGTGATCGTGACAGCCCAGTCGTTCGCGATAGGCACCCGCGGATCCTTGACGGTCAGCACGCTGGCCTGGCCTTCCTTCTTCTCAGTAGCCCCAACACCTGCCGTCCACTCCCAGTCAAGTTCTTGACCGCCCTCTAACTTGACGCTCTTGGGCTTGCACCCGAGCCCAAGGACGACAATCCTCTCGACGCGCACGTCCTCCACGCTCTGCGCATACGCGTTCTGCGGGTTCCATTGGACGAGTGCGACGCCATCCACAGTCTCATCCGGCCTTTTGTTCACCAGGTCGCGGCTCGAGATCCGCACCGTCTTCTTCTCCGTCACCGCGCTGAACTCGCGCCAGACGAGGTCGCCCTTCTCGTGGTTAAAGGACTCGCCGTCGTCGAGGTAGAGCTCGCCCTTCGCTGCGCCCTGTTTGGAGAGCGCGACGCGGAGGGTGAAGGGGTCGTACTTCATGAGCGGGGACGAGCGGCGTGGGCGCTCGCGCGTGGGGATGATGGATCCGCCGCGGATGAGGATGGGTGTCTGATGGAGCGCGGCGGGGACCGTGACCTCTTTGCCCTTGGCGGCGCCGCGGTACGTGTGGTAGGTCTTATAGTCGTAGTAAATCTGTCCGAGAGTGTCAGCTGCGTTGCGAGGCGTTGATTTTTGTATCAATATCTACCTGGTCCTCTGGAATGTACACGCTCTGCTCTGTGACACCCTTCTTGGTCACAGGTTTCACCAAGAGGCCCGAGCCACCGATCCAGTACTGCTCGTCGAGCTCGAAGCCGGCCTCGTCCTGGGGGAACTCGACGTAGTGCGGGCGCACCACGGGCATGCCCGTGACGCTCGCCTCGTGGAACGCGGTGTACCACACCGGCAGCATCTTGTACCGCAACCGGAGGAGGTCGCGGATGATGGATTTGTACGGTTCGTCGAGGAGGTATGGCTCGCGCCGCTTGGTATCGATGTGCGCGTGCGCACGGAAGAAGGGGTTCCAGACACCGACTTGGTACCACCGCACCAGCATCTCTGACTCGGGGTTGCCGAAAAACCCACCGACGTCAGCTGGAGGGCAACGCGGTGAGCCATAAATCTCAGAACGGCTTTGAAGGGGAACGTACAGCCGGCAAAGGTCATTCCCGCGATGTTGTTGGCGAGCACCATCTTGATGCCGACAGCCATGTGCTCCCAGGTCCCGAGGTTATCGCCGGTCCACATTGCGCCGAAGCGCTGCGAGCCCGCGTAGAAGGAGCGAGTGAGGACGAACGGCCTCTTAGGAGGGTTCGAACGGGCGATAAGGCCTTGCGCCGTCTGATTCGTCTGTGAGATGGACGTTGAAGTCAAGATCTGCACAATCATATTGCGTAGGGAGGCCGTACAAATAACATGCCGTTGATGTTGTGAAGGTCGCGGTGTTCCCATCCGCCGTAGTGAATGTTGTCGCGGGGCATGCTAATTTCAGGCCCGTTGAAGACGGACGGCTATACATCGATGAGGTCAGAGAATACAACCAAAGCAAAGCAATGGCGCCCATTACCTCGTTCATGTCGTTCCAAATAAAGATATCCTCCGTGCTCTGTTCCCAAACCCAGTCGTCTCCCGTCTTCTTGGTCTGGAAGAGCGATTTCCACCACGCCCAGCTGGCGGGGTGGAAGTAGTCGACCCATGAGCTGCTTCCGGGCCAGCACCAACCCTCGTACTCGCCCTGCCCGCTAGGCGGCTTGACAAGGATGTCAAGCTCTGACGCCTTCTTGTACACGGGGAAATCGTTGGCGCGCTTCAAGTGCGGATCAATGATGACCACCATCTGCAACAGAACGACGTTATTAGGATGATCTCGCGCACTCACGGTGGGGCACATACCTTGCGACCATACTGCGCAACGTCGTTGGTCATCTCGACGGGATCAGGGAACTCGCGTTCCTTCCATATGAAGTACTTGTGGTCCGGCGCGTACTCGATGTCAAGCCAGATCACGTCCAACGGCATATCCTCCTCGTCGAACCGCTTCTGCACGCCCCTCACATCGTCCGAGCTGACGTAGTTCCACCGGCACTGGTGGTAGCCGAGTGACCATTGCGCTGGCAGCGCAGTCGTGCCCGTCAATCCGGCGTATTGCTTGAACACGTCACGGGGCGTCGGGCCAGGCAAGATGAAGATGTCCAGAATGCCCGACTCGGAGATCCAGTGCGTATTCGTCGACTTCGGGGTCGGGTGCTCGATGTCGATCCAGGTTTCGGAGCCGATGGCGTTGAAGACGGCCACGGTCGAGTCAGCGGAGTGCGCGTGCATGACGGGGATGGAGCCGTAAAGAGAGGTGATGCTGTCCGCATTGTACTCGAAAACATCCGAGTTCCAGAGGCGGAAGGGGTCGTTGTATTTGGCCTCATCACCGGTGGTCGAGGGGAGAGCAAGGTTCGTGGCATGTTGCGGGATGCCGTAGACGACACCATGGTTCGGGAACTCGATGTCGATAGAGAGCGACTCGGGGCCTAGTCAGGTTGACAACTTAGCTCGTAGACTGCGTGATTAATGGCGCGTGCACATACCCTTGGGCTTCGAGTCGGTCCATGTGCTCCATTTCTCCTCCCAGTATCCGTCTTCCGAATCGCCCTCGAACCATGCCCGGGGGTTGGTCTTGATCACCTTCTGCGCACCCTCCTGCACTTCCTCTTCAGGTTTCTCCTCCTCCTTCTTCCTGAAGTGTTCCATATGCAGCAGCCCCCGTCCGTTCAGCACGACCTGCTCCTTGCCGTTCCGCAGTAGCGTCACCGTTAACGGTGCTAACGTCACCACGACCTCAAACTCGCCCTTCTCGCCGTACTTGGCACGCACGTCGCGCTTCCCAACCATCCACTTGACGCTCGGGCTGACCGTCGGCTCCGCAATGAGCGCCCAGCTCGCAGCCTCGTTATAGCGCTGCCGCAGGCCGTCGATCTCATCCATCCGGACGCGCACCACGCCGTCGTCGTGAATTCGCAGGTCGAGGCCGAATTTGATGTCCGGGTAGAGCTCCGACTTGACGGCGGCGGTGAACGACGCCTGGTCCGCGGCGAGCGCGACGGACGCGGCGTCGATTGAGTACGGCGAGTACCATCCCTCGGGGTCGTCGGCGGCGCGGTCTGCGAGTGCGCGTCCGCGGCGGCAGAAGGCGGCTTGGTTGCAGAGCTTGAAGTCCTGTTGCTTGAAGGCAAGCGCGGAGGAGGCCAGCAGCAGCAGCCAGACGCCGATCGAGCTCGGCGTCCGCATTTTGTGGCGTATATCCGTTCCGCTTCTAGCTGTCGCTAAGTAGAATATATTATGGGAGGCGACCGAAGGTCAGGGTGCGACGGAGTTGGAGGTAGGAGAGGAAGCCGTGGTACGTGGCGGGGCCAAGCTTGACTCTCACCCGTACCATCATCACCTCGGAATACATATCGGAGATATCTGCCATGACCAACGATTTCGTAGACCTGTCGCACAAGCTGAACGATTCCGTTCAAATATATCCAGGCGACCCCGCCTTCTGCTGCAAACAAGCCTGCACGGTGCCCAAAGACGGCTACAGCGTCCACGCGCTCTCCATGGGCTCCCATACCGGCACGCAACCCACCCTAGGGACTGATATCGTCTACCACGGGCTGCGATCTGACGGAAACGGGCAGGCACCCACGTTGACGCGCCGTCTCACTTTGTCCTCGACGGCGCGGCCATCGACGAACTGCCGCTATCGCTGTTCGTCGGCCCCGCTCTGGTCATCGACGTTTCAAAGGCGGGTACCCTTGCCCCAAAGGCCCGCATAACGTGGGATGACCTGCAGGCATACGAGGCGCGCATGCGGCCAGGCGTCGTCGTGCTCGTGCACACCGGCTGGGCGCGGCACTGGGGCTCTCCCGTCTACTTCGACCACCCGTTCCTAACGCGCGACGCGGCGCAGGGGATTATGCGCGCCGGTGTCAAGACAGTGGGCATCGACACCCTGAGCCCCGACGAGACACACACGGGGGACGTGCCTGCGGATGCTGATTGGGGCGTTCACGAGACGGTGCTTGGGGCTGAAGGCGTCATCGCCGAAAATCTGAAGGGCTTGGAGCAGCTTCTGGCAGGAGAGTGGACGGTACATGTGGCGCCGCTGAACTTGACCGGGGTAGACGGATCGCCTGTCAGGGCGTATGCGACGAGAAACTGGATAGCCTGAGTCAGGCTGTTTCTGATCGTTCACTGGTGCTAGTGTTCAGATTTCGTGGTCGGTGACGGTATATCAAATATATATGCGTATCGCATGGTCATTAAAGAACGTCTCAAAATGAAAACTGAGTAGAAGAGTGCGTGAGATATAACATGCAACAGTTAGAGTGGAAAGCGTCCAAGCGCATGTATGGCGTATGGTAATCATTACGTAGGGGTATATACGTCGTTGAGACTTTTATGCTCAATCTATCTTCACAATCGTCTCCTGATGCACCATGATCTTCGAGATAGGGTTCTCGTCCACAATGATATCGCCAAAGTCGTCATCGTCGTCGTCTACACCCTCCATCGCACGCGCGCGCTCGCGAAGCCGTTCCGCAACCGCTGCGTAGTCGACCGCCGAGTCGACCTCGAAGCAGCTCTCGGCGTCCGCGCCGACCGTCTCCCGCATCTCCGTCAGGATCCGCTCCAAGATGCTGATTCGCTTCACGTCCGCCCCACGACCAGCGCCAGCGCTGGGTTCTTCGTCGACCTCGTCGGCTGCATCCGTGAGGTCAGGCAGAAACGAGATGCCTGAGTCCGATGGGCTGCTGGTTGCGACGGGGTCGACCATTGGCACATTACCGGCATCGTCGTCGTGGACCAGCGTCTCTGCATCCTCCTTCGCATCGGCCAGAACCCCGTCCGCCTCCGGAGAGCCTGCCCACGCGAGGGCAGCGCGTATCGCGCTCGGGCTCGGGCTCCTAGGCACCGTCGGTTCAGCGAGGCCATCTACCGAGCTGCGCCCTTCCGCGCCGTCCTGAACATGCACGGAATCGCTCGATGCTGACGCCGACGCCAATGCCGACGTCGTGGCCGGGGAGGAACGCGATTGCGGATATATGATCACATCGTTCTCCGCGTCGTAGATGGGCACGGGCTTTCGCTTGATCTTTCTCTCCACTGCGGGCTGCGGTCGCGCATATATAGGAGCCGGGATCGGGTCAGGCACAGGGAGCTCCTGTTTCTCGGCCAAGGCGGCGCTAAGCACTTGAGGACTGGGGCAGGGGCTGTTTCGCGGACTATGGCACGGCCCGAGCGCGGCGAGCATGCCCTCAACGCGCGTGCGGTCCAGGTCCCGAGGCGGAGTCGGAAGCGGGCGCGGGCCCGAGAGGGACGGGGAGGGAGGAGACTTCGAATCCACCTCCTTGCTGATCGCTAGCATGGGCGATGGCGGCGCTTTGACGGGGCGGGGCATCTCGATGCTCCCTGGACCAAGGAACACGCCATGTTGGACGTTGGATGGGCCGCTGATAACCGGGCGGCCGCGCGAGCGCGAGCGCGTCTTGGACGGCGGGCGGGATGGCGTAAAGCAGCGGAAGATCGATCGGCTCGATCGCTCGCCCGTCGTAGGCGGCGGGGAGGGAGGCGGCACCGATTGGCAGGCTCGCACCCGGGCAGTCTCGTCTTGGCGCTGCTGCTCCATCGCGAGGAGTGCATCGACGCCGCTGGCGACGTGGCAGAACCCGGTCGGGGCGCGGATCTCGTCGATGGTCGTTGATCGCCACATCTTGGGCGGTGGGCGCGATAAGTCCATCGGGGGCAACGGCATCGACATCGACATCGGTGTTGTGACGGAGCGGTGAGGGGTCAAGGGCTCTGCGGACGTCTGGAGGATTGGGCTCCTGCGAATCTGTTCGGTGGGGACCGAGGCGCCACCGTCCCACGTCGGTGGTGGCTTCCTCCTCGGTGGCACCGGCATCGGCATTGTCGAGGAGCGCGTCGCAGTCGGAGGTTCGTGTATCGTCGAAAGTGTCGGGCTCTTGCGAGATGTCTCCAGTGAAGCAGGGACGGCGCCGTCCCACGTCGGCGGAGGCCTCCTCCTGGGTGGCACCGGCACCGGCCTTGTCAAACTTCGTGGGGTCCCTGGTTCGGCGAATGCCACTGGCGTCGGGCTGCCGGGCATAGGCATCTGCAGGTCGTAGAAGACCGGTAGCTCGAGCTCGGGACTATGCATAGCATCCCCGTTTTCCTTCTCATATACCTGCGAATGCCGATTCCTTGCTTTGCGGATCTGCTGCTTAGCGCGCCACGCTTGTTTGATTTGTTCGGCTTCCGAGGGTGGTTCGTCATCGGAGGAGCCTGTGAGTGTGGCCGAGGACGACAAAGACGGTTCGGGGCTCTTTCGCTCTGGCTCTCCTTCCTCAGACTCGACGAGGACAGGGAACGCGCCGTCGTTATCTGCACGCATACACTCGGCTACGCCCGCGGAGCGAGATCGAGTCTGTATCAACGAACGAGGGTCAGCGAGCTATACGCAAATGTGGCATACAAGGGTGCACGCACCCAGTCCTGGATGTTGGAGATACGCGGAGTGGGAGGAGCAGCATACATCCCGTGCATGTTTTGGTGCCTTGAGAACGGATAGAATGGCAGGTGGATGGATAGACCGAGTCCCTGAAAGGGAGTACTGTCGGGTTAGGGGGCAGCAAGTAGCATGCTTATATATTGCAGCACACAAAGACGATCAGCGTGGCGCAAGTGTGGTCGGTTGAGTCGCTAGGTGATGGTGGCCCTGTCCATGGCTAGGCAATTTCAGAGGTTCATCGTGGGCATGGCACATGCGTTCTTGCATGGTCTTTGTGGCTTTGTCGTCGTCTTTCATTACTAGTATTCTGTTCGATTCGCGGTAAGTATAGGCGATTGTCAGCGCACTATGCGAGACTTGCGCGCTATGATAGGCATTGCTCACCAGCAACAGCAACCTGTTTGCCGAGTCATGGGCCACAGACACCTTCTGTTCCCTAGAGCGTTGCAACTCGCAAGGCAACAACTGTAGACACGAGTCTTGCCATAACAGACAGCTCGGCTACGACTATTGCCGTGAAGTTCTGCAAAATCATCTCATTGACCAACGTAGTCCGTTACACCGTACGATACTGGGGCAACACATTATGACGGAATGTACGAACCACCGGCCCGGCTCCGGCCTCATCGTTACCGACAAGGGCAGCTCAACGCCGGAGACATGACCAAAGAGTCGAGCACTGAGATGTCCGAGGTTGGTGTACGCTCTGCTTTGGCACAGACCAGCCGAAGGAGGTTGTGTGGGCGATGGCCTGCAATTTGACTCGAGAGCGATGAAAGGCGGGAGGGGGGCGTGGGAGGGCTGGGTATACTCAAAGATCACGTGAAGCGTGGCAAATGGGATTACTGTATCGGGGTTGTGGCGTTTATTTAGACACGGAATGCAAGTTGCAATCGTGGCTCGCGTACGCTGCAAAGTAACGAAGATTAAGAACTTTCGGGGGATGTTCGATGTGCCGGATTCTCAGCGGTTAAACACCGGATGGAGTCTATGGAGCAAGGCGTTATCGCCTCCCGAGCGCCGTGCGACACGAGTCCGATAGTCGTCATCTCTCTATTTTCAAAAGCTCTGTGGGATCAGGGAACACTGACGTGGCACAAGGGTGTAGGGCTCATGTATCGGGATGATGCTTGCTCGGATTCAGATCCATCATAGAGCCCGAACTAGTACCATCAGCATGGGTAATGCTCGGTGGCGGCCGGACGTCCGAACGTCAGTAGATGAAACACTGACTCGCCCTTATGAGCAAAGTAGTTCGTCGCGAGGGGAACCTCAGGCCTGCGCTTCATCTCCTCCTCTTCAAGAGGTGGAACTCCCCCAACCACCCAGCGACACCTTTCCTATACGCCCAAACCACAATTCGTTATGATGAACGCGACGATGACCATGATACCCATGCCTGAGATGATCGACGTGGCGAGTGCATCCACGTTGCAGCCTCGCAGCATGATTCTGAGATCGGAGCAGACAAGTTACAGAAGTGCGCGCGCGGCACCGCCGCCCATCCCGCCTCGCGGCGGCGAGGTCACCTACGGAACGGTTTACGTAGCGCGGCGCCGGCCCGCAACACACGTATTCGTAGCCAGAAGGGTGCGTCTGTCGAGCATGTCGGGGAGGATCGTGCCGGTGCCCGACGGTATTGGGGTGCGTCCTCATTCATCCGTGGTTACGAGACGGCGTTGGGCATTAATCCCGAGCTGCGGTGTAGCTGACGCTGGCGCGAGTATGATGATGACCCCGACTGCACGGCGGTTGCCTTGAGCCTGTAGAGGAGGGCCAGTAGCTGACCAGATTGCAGATGTACCATGAGCTGATAAATCTGTGCAAATATTTTTTTGCCTTGAGTCAGGAGAGAGTTCGTTCAGGAGAGTCTCGGAGGTCTCGGATTTCAGACATAAAAGGAGTGCACGTGACCGCCATTGCTCTGTTCCCTGCCACCGTCGCCGCCGCAGCCCTCGCTCTGCTAGCTTCCGCCTTTGATGTCCCCTTCCCGAGCCTGAACCCCTCCTCATCGTCCTCAACAGCGAGCGCATGCACATTCTCCTCCCGCTCACTGCACCCTCCATCCTGCCCACACCCGCCACCCAGCCGCCCACCTCCGACGCTCGCCACTGCCACCACTTTCCGGGCCTCCTAGCTCTTAGGCTCCTTCTCTCCCCTACTATCTTATCCAACGCACGCATATGAGCACATCAGATCTACATCTGGATGCTCTCGATAATGATTTATGGAAGGAGTGGGAGCTCGTGGCACCCAACACTTGGTGGCGCACGCTCCCCGAGCTTGCGCACTGGGGCTTCCCCGGCACCCCGTACGAGCGCGCGTCGGCCACGTTCATCGCGCAAGCCGCCAAGCCGCCTCACCGACGTGAAGAGCTGCTTTGCTGGTGTGGACATGGACAAGCGTCGCCCGAAGGCCTGCCACCTCCGCCGGATGTCACGGAGGCCGAAATTTGCCTGAAAGAGGGACTGCCGGGCACCCGGTCCGTGGAGAGCGCGGTGCAGCTGTACGAAGAGCGCGTCGGGATTGTGGGTAGGGCGGAGGATCCGGAGTCGCAGCAAACGTCGTCGTCGTCCGCGAGCTCCGCGCCCGCGCTGCACCTAGACGACGCACCGAAGTCCGTCGATCTCGATCCTTCCTCTTCGTGCTGGCGAGCGCAGGTCGAAGCGCTCTTCGACGGCATAGCAGCAGACCGTGAGCGTGAGCATCAGCGCCGCTTCTCGTTGAGTCACCATCCCTCAACTTCACCCTTTATAGCTCCGAGCACCAGCACCAGCCGTATCACCCTCACCGACCTCTTCAGCCCTCATCCTCGCGACGCCTCCACGCCACGCCCACAACGCATACGGTCATACGCCCGTGTCGTCTCCCCCGAGCTCCCTCGCCGCAAGCCAAGCGGCAGTAGCTCTCCCTCGTCCTCCCCTTCTCCCGGCTCGATCTTCTCTCCCACTGCTCTCGATCTCTCACCGGCGACAACGACGACTTCGCTTTTTGGCTCGGACGACGTATCCTCCCGCACGAGCGCGTTCAGCGCCTCACGCTCGCCGTCACCCAAGCCCAAGTCTCTTAGCCCACTCCCATCGCGACCGGCCTCACCAGCGCCGACGCCCGTCACGCCCTCCATCAAGACCCGTCTCCGCCGCGACGCAGAGGGATTTTACGCCCCTGCCTCTCGTTCGCCGTCCGTGCGCAACGCCTCGCTCACGCGGCGCAGCAAATCCCGCGGACGCGGCGGTCGTGCAACGACGCGTGATATGGTGGAGTCGATGCAGCGGGAGCGTGCGCGTCAGAGTGAGCTCGAGGCGCTCTCGCGCAAGCTGGACCGCTTCCCGGATCTGAGCATGGTCCTGCTTGACCCAGACCGCCTGTCGACAACAACGGCCCACAGAGAGGACAACGCTGCGGAGAACGAGGGAGACAAGGACGCAGAGAACACCGAGAAGACACAGACTAAGGCTAAGGGAAAGGCGAAGGAGGAGGGCGGTCAGGACGGGGAGTACAGGAGCTGGCGCGAGCTTTCGGCGAACATGAAGGACGTATTTGGCGATGCGATGCCTGGTCCAGGATTCGATGACGATGGGGACGAGCTCGAGGGAGACGAGGCGAAGGCGCACCACATGACAACGCAAGAGCTTGTGTCGTCGCTGTTCCAGACGCCGCGCAGTTCGACTATGCCTCTTCCGCCGATGGACGATACCAGCCCGAGCAGCGTGTCCTCTCGTCCGCGCGGCATGTCGATTCAGAGCGCCGCGTGCCCGCTAGCGTCATCGCGCGGCCCTCGTCGCCTCCCGGATCTGCAACAGGCGTCGAGCTCAACGTCAACCGCGCGCGGTGAGGGATGGATCGAAGGCCCACGAGAGGGTTGGCTGCTCGAGACCCAAGCCCGCCCTCACCAGCCATCCGGTGCCCGCACGCACACTCCCCAGCCCACCGCCAACCCCTGCATGCCGCATCACCTTCCACAGCCGTCGCACGCGGTCGGACCGCGACACCATCGTGCCAAAAGCAGCGGGGGCGGCTCCGTACTCAGCGGGCGCGTGCCGCTCAGCACGAAGACGCCCGTGCAGGCGGTCCCGACCCTGCCCCTCCCTCTGCCCGGGATGGCGTATCAATCTTCGCCGCCGGCACCATTCACCCCCGGACCTCAGTACGGATACATGCCCCCGCCACGATACCCCTATCCGCCGCCGCAACAACCTCACTTGGGGTATCAGATGCCGCCTCCGCCTCCTCCGGGGTATCCGGTGATGTATCAGTACGCGCCGACAGGCATTATCGCGATACCGGTTGGGCCGCATGGGGGGCCATCGCCAATGATGGCTATACCGGTACCAGTACCGCCCATTACCGGGGCCACTGGTATCCGACATGCGTCGTGATATCTCCGCTCCTTTGCTCGTTCATGACTGTCTCTTGCTCCGGCTGCTTTCTCTGATCCTCTTCTCTTTCGTAGCGACGTAGTCTTTTCTTGCTCCTCATCAAACAATAAGCTCATAGCATCATCAATCATGACGTCTCTCTCTGTCGCTTTCCCTTTGGCATACTAAAAACGTCACATACACATGCGTTCTTACTCTCTCGACCCTCTGCTGTTGTAGCCTCCCCTCTCTCTCCCTCGTCTCTCCTCTCTTCGTCTTCGCTCTCTTTCCGACGTAATTATTGGTTCGTTCCCTTGCGAAGTATCGTCTCTTCCTCGATTGGTTCTGGGGCACTCGTCCCGGTGAAATTGCGTGCATAACTCTTTTCCGTGGCTGCTCATTGGACGCTGGCGATGCCACGTTACATACATATTTTTCAATACATACATAGCCCGCCAGTCCCACTGCAAATGAAACGTATGTTCGAAACTGTCGGGTTGCGTACGTGTCGTGTATTGTACAACGTTTGATCAGGAGTGCGTACTTACGCGACGTGGTATAAGGATTGGTCCTCAGAGAGGATGTCGATCGGTTCGACACCCAGAACTAAAAGGCCGAGTTTAGGCTGCGGCGAGCAGGTTGCCGACCAGACTGTTGTTCTGTGCGCGGTATGGTGTGTCAGTCTCTTGAGTCATGGCTACAACAGTTGACAAAATCCTCACATTAGCGTCACCCAGCTGGACGAGAACGAAGACGTTTCCGATGGTAACGTTCTTGATTGTTACGTCTCCGAGGGTGACGTTGATGTTACCAACCTACGTGTAGCGTAATGAGTACATAAACACGCTCACGCGTTGCAGTAGAGAAAACATACGGAGACGGAGATGTTGCCGACGCTGACTCCGACGTCTCCCGTACCGACGGAGACGCTCCCACCCGACACCGTCGGTGCGGGTAGCGAGACAGACGGGACGCTCGCGGAGGGCGTGATGGTCGTCACGGGGGAGGTATCAGAAGGAGGTGTCGCCTACGGGTATTGAACCCTGTCAGTCGATACTTCACTGAAACAAACGGCAAGGACGGCGACTTGCCTAGCGTTTGTACTCCACACCGGCTGCAGCGTCGCCAAAGTGGCGTTTACGCGCCGTTGCGGTTCCGGTTGCGGCCGAGTCAGAAGCAGTTTGCTATGGTAAAAGATGACGAATAACTATGCGGGGGTTTGGAACGCGATACGGGTGTAATGGCACTTACGCCTGGGGTCACTGTAGTGTCTGTTCCCGCTGCGCTCGTGCTCGTGGTAGATCCGGACGAAGAGCTTGCGATGGATGAAGCGGTGCTCTGTGTGTATCACATCAACTCGGACTGCCGCGTATGAGCTCGTATATATGAGGCTCAATTCACCGAAATAGGTGTCGTGACGGTTCCAGCTCCGGAGAAGGCCACCGATACGATCAGGGAGATATTCCCTATGACAAAATTCTCAACGTTGATGTTCCCGGCTTGGACACTAACGGGTAGCTCAGACAACGCACGGCCAATATGCAGCTGGGAGTACCCACGTAACATTTCCGATTGATACGTTCACCTGCGAGAGGAGGGTACGACCAAGTCAGTAGACTACCAACGTACTGCTTACAACACGGGCTTACATTGCCTACTCCAGCCTTGATGGGCCGATACCCGCTGTAACATTTGGTGTCTAGGAAAGCGGCTACTTCAGCTCTAGCCACGACCTTCATTGTCGATATCTGACTAACCGATATAACGGGATCATCCCGCCTACGAAGCTGCCACTCGGATGATGGATGTAAATCTTTGTCGTCTTCTGGTGCCGCGTCTCGCTTGCACATGTTCTGATCCTCGCTGACGAAAAGACGGCGGAGCTGGAAGGATTGCACCAGAGTCGAGACTACCAAGAGAGGGAACAGTTGTCTAGAAATTGAGGGCACAAGCATCTCGTTGTCGTAGAGGACGGTATGCTAGCGGGAGAGATTCTGAACACGAAATTGGCCACATAACCTACGCCATTCCGAGGCGAGCAGTTCAGGAACGCGCTCCTGCGCCAGGATACTGCTGCAGTCCAGGGTAGCAACGGATAAGCCAAGGAAGTCTGATTCCCATGGTGTAACTGAATGGCGTGTACTGTAGTTTTACGACCTTAGGTTCCCCTGGCAGCCCGAACTGAACCTAATTTCCCGTGTGGTCCCCTGTCCCCCGCCTGAACTGATCGTGAGAATATAATTTCTTACTGTGTGAATAATCTTAACTGACTCTGGTCAGTTTGCGAACTTCCCACGGCCCCGAACTTGCAGCTGTCCCCTGTCCCCCGGGAGCGGACCGAACCTAAGGTCGTAAAACTACAGTATTTCATGGCTTTTTATGAGCCGAGCGAAGTACGATGACGCCAGCGGGGTGGTCTGGGATACGACCGTTGTACTTATGGGCTCCCGACGAGCGCATCTTTGATCGAGTACCATAGCGTATGGGATTTTTTCCCCCAGGAGTTGTGTGATGTACGTGATGTACGCTCGATGAGGAGCGTTACGGTTCAAGGTCAAGCATCGTGAGAAGCTCATCCAAGCGCCTCATATATGCGCTCATGTTTCTTCGGCAGGGTTCGATCATGCACGTAGAAATATGCCGGCACGCTATACACCAGCTAATAGACTACCAATCAGGCTGTTGTTCTGTCAAACACGCTTGCTATCAGCATGTTTTGCAAACGAGGGTAGAAACTCCTACATTTGCATCCCCTAGTTGTACAAGGACGAGGATGTTCCCAATTGTTACATTGGTCAAGTTGACGTTTCCAAGGGAGATATTGATATTCCCAACCTGACAGCGGTTCAGCCAGACGAATTAGCAGAATATTCAAGAATGCATACTGAAACCGTTATGTTCCCTACGCTCGCGCCTATTGAGCCGGTGCCGACGGATACATCCCCCCCTGATACGGTGGGGGAAGGAGCAGATCCAGAGGACGTGGATGTAGCAGGCGTGATAGTTGTCAAGGCTTCCGATGTAGAAGATGGCGTGTCCGATGACGAAGCCTGGGGCAAAAGAACGTTCATCTGGAATTCTTTTGGTTAACTGGGCATTCAAATCAAACCTGACGCTTGTATCCAACATGAGCAGCCACATCAGAGCCTGAGCGACGTCTCCTCGGTGTCGGAGTTGCGGTCACAATGGAAGTGTCCGATGCCGACAACTGGGGTGATACAATTAGCATACGTCGCATCATCGAGCGACCTCCTTCGCTCACATCTGAAGCTACAGACGATGTTGTAGTGCTAGTAAGCGAGCTGCCAGTAATAGTGGTGGGACCAGAGGTCGAGCTAGCAATAGAGGTTGCAGGGCTCTGAATGTTTCGCCTAAGCATGTCACGAATCGCGCGAGCAAAGAAGAGCGAACCGATATGCCAGTCACAGACGTGCCAACACCAGAGAAGGCGACGGATACAATGACCGAAATGTTGCCGATCTTGATGTTCTCGATGTCGATGTTACCAGCGGAGACGCTGAAGTCAAACACTACGTCAGGAGCCGACTCGCTGGGCATGCTAATTCTTACGTGACGTTGCCTATGGTCACATTCACCTGGCAGAGATGTCAGCATCGAGAGTGTGTTAGGAGATATAAACGTACATTTCCAACTCCGGCGTTAACAGGGCCAACCGCAACCGTCGCGTTCGGAGTCTGCGCGAAGGTTAGTACAAGGAGCACTGGCCAAGCAACGGAGTGGATGGGCATACCGAGACTGCAGGGTCATCCCTTGCGTGTAAATTCCATACAGGTGCGATATCCTTGTGTTCCTCGACCTCTGACTCGCGTTCGCAGATATTCCTCTCTTCCGTCGCAAATGGGTTGCGCAGCTGGAAAGAACTCGCAAGGGTAGGGAGTACGATGAAGAGGACAGAAAGTGTTGGATAGATCGACTTCGCTAGCATACTCAGGCTACACGAGGAAGGCGGCGGGCTCGGAACCGCGAGAGTGAAATTGTCGGGCACCAGTTGAAGAACATCGTGGCCAACATTCGTGCCAAAGACGTTATACAGTCCGACCGAATGGCGGCGATGGGCTAGCAACCGAGGAAGCAGGTCCTGATGGATGCACTGAATTCAAAGAAGACTGTCCGGTCGTTCGTGCGAGGATCTGGGTGCAAAGGAGTAAGGATGTCCCGAAGACCTCTGGCCTGCAACCCCGGCGCCGGCGCGTATCCCGCAGAGTGAGAGCAGAGTTGCGGCTTTCTCGCCCGTTCGAGCGCAAACAACGCTGGGCAAGACCCAAGACTTGTATGCGCGAAACGGGCAGTCGAAGCATTCGAATCTGATACGAGCCACCAAGATACATCGATTCTTCGTGAGAAATATTGCGCGGTGCCTGGTTGACGGTCTCTCAGAATTTAATGGTTTTTCAAAAAGTCTGCTTGCGGCTATGACGTCAAGGTCGCGATCGTAGGCAACATCCCCGCAACCTGGTTACAGCTCAGTTGGGTCTCACCACGTTCCGGGACTCGCTTGGATTGCGTGAAGCATTATGGGCATATGAACACCATGAGGATGCAACGCATCTCTACTGGTAGTCATAGAACCCCTTGCCATTCTTCTTACCGTACCATTGCGCGTCGACCATCCGTTCCAATAGCACAGAGGGACGATACCTTGGAAGCGTCACATATATATCAGCTTCGGGTACTGAGCGTCACACGAGAGTTCAACGCACTTTGAGTCTCCAGTACCATGGTACAGAGTTTGTTGGATGGCAAGGCAGGTGTCCAAACCGATGCTAGGAAGGCGTGAAGTGTGAGTGTCATTTGCAGCAGGAAAGGAGACGTCAGTGTACTCACAAGTCAGCTGGACATCAGTATACGTGGGTAAGTGCCAAAACCTATATGCGATGCAGCGAAGCGGAAAAGTCGGACATACCAAGCTGTAGCGGTCCCATTGGATGGTTCATGCCAAGCTTCAAAGTCTTGTCGATGTCGTCGCGGGTGGCGACGCCCTAGGATTATCCATGAGTCGAGGTGAAACATAGTAACAGGTGTTGCACTGACCTTCTCTAAGCACATGATGGCCTGCAAGGGAAGTTATCAAGTGCTCAATCAAATAGAACACTATGCGAGAGGCGCACCTCGTTAATGAAGGGCATAAGCAAGGCGTTTGCAACAAAACCAGGCTCGTCTCGCGACGTCGTCACCTCTGATGTGCAGCCTGGTCACGCGCCGAAACCAGGACATGTACGAGATACTCACCTTTACCACACGCAACGGCAAATGCGCGTGCACGTTCGAGAGTATCGGGAGAAGTTTGAAGTCCGGGGATAAGCTCTACGAGTTTCTGCACAGGGATCACTGTCCGCGCGACTGATCATGTTCACAACGGACGTACCATCACGGGGACAGGGTTGAAGAAGTGTATGCCTTGGGCAATGCGTGAGGCGCAGATCATTGAGACAACGTCAGTCTCTGACACGTACCAACTACGCGACCGGTGACTTGGCGTCCTTCGTCGCTCGCAGCACTAACCCCTTCAGGAAGCGTGGCAGCTGCGATCTTCGTAATGCTAGGGATACATTAGTATATTTCAATGAGTTGTCTTTGACGTCCGCATGCCTAATGCTGCTCGTGTTACTGGCGAGGATGGCGTTCGGTTGTATCTCGCGACCTAGCGCTGAGAATATATCTTGTTTCAACTTGGGGTTCTCCGAAGCTGCCTGGGAGTAAATCGTGAGCATATAGCCCACATAGGGACTGAACAAAGCTCGCCTCGATGACCATGTCCACATCTCGAAGTCGATTTATATCGCCTTCAACGACGCTAACGCGGTCCTTCGCGTCCTTCGCGTCCTCGGACGAGATCTTCCCTTTGGCCGTATCCTTCTCGAGCAGTTTAGAGAACAGTGAAAGACCTAATCAGCGTGGTCAGTTCTCTTCATGACGTTCAAGCGGAGAAGCTGTTTGTATGAAAGGTTGTATGGCTTGTTACGGACCAAGTTATGCACCTTTCTCAATTTGTGTCTTGCTCCTGTCCATCAACAAGACCGGGACTTTGGCACGTAGCGCCGCGACGTATGCAATTCCCAAGCCCATCTGCCCGGCGCCGATAACGGCCAGAGAGGATGTGGGCTTAGACGCTGAGCCGGTGCTCATGCTTCGAGCAATCACGAAGGTAGAAGCTCCGAGACGGGGTAAGGGCCTTGAGCACGCTTGGAACGCCATTATATCGGCTGGGACCTTCAGATTACCAGAAGAAACAAGGAGAGGGGAATAGCGAGAGATATGCCTTGGTCGAGAGCGTCGCGTCGAACGAGGCAAACGCGAAATGCGGGGTACGTGCCATGTGAAAATGGCCGGATCATCCCTTGCTTTCGCTCCGCGTCTGGCTCAGCGTCTGACATTGCGGACGCAGTCTAACGCCGTTGTAGGCTTGTTGGCAGTACATCCAGTGGTTGCGGACGTGCATGGCGGATAGTCAGCACAAAGGGGACGCCGAGCAGTTATCTCAAGAAGGATGGCAGACATGCCTCCATGAGATGCGCAAACATGACCAGCGAATGATCAAAGACTGGAACGAAGAAATAGATGCGTTACTCCTTTTCGTTGAGTGATTTATGTCAAGGGTGCGTATATTTGGGTGCTATCCTGACCGCGAGATTCCTTTGTAGGCCGCGCTTTTCTCCGCAGTTGTCACGACATTCGTCGTGCAGTCATATCCAGGGTTGCAGCCCGACCCGACCCAAACGTCGACAGAGATCCTGACACGTATCTCAATGCAGCTCTCGAGTCTGACCGTCAATCAGGGTTTCATCAACTCGACGATACCAGCCGCGAATCTCCAGAAGGTGGAGCAGTTCACGCCCTCGACGTCGTCCGTCGTCGTGAACCTTCTCTGGTTCACGAGCCTCGTCTTTAGCCTGGTATCGGCCCTCTGCGGGATCTTCACCCGCCAGTGGTTAAGGCAGTACGCCGGATGGGAAGTTTCCTCTGCAAGGCAGAGCGTTCGTCTTCGGCAGTTTCGGTACAACGGGCTTCAGCGTTGGGGCGTTCCCCATATCATGACGTTCCTTCCCATTTTACTTCAGCTTTCCCTCGTGCTGTTCTTCGCAGGACTCATAGAAATTCTGTGGAGCCTTCACCGGACGATCGCCATCGTGCTCACCGTTATCGTCTCCGTGTCGCTGGCGCTGGTTCTGGCATCGGCAATGGCACCTATCTTGGATAGAGAATGCCCGTACAGGTCGCCGCTGTCGTGGGTTTTATATCGGTTATACGTGCCGTTCGCCTGGATATCGGCATATGTGAATCGGATATGGACCATGCTGCTCCTCTCAGGTCGTTCCGTTCGTCTCGGATGGCGCCTCTACCTCAGCGTTGTATTCGACTCCGAGGACATCACTCAGACGCTTGCGAAGGAGATGCCGTCGGAATGGACCACACGCGATCTCTACACCATTTCCGCGGGGCTCGTAGACTCGCACGCGACCCGCTGCGATAAAGACGCGCTGGCATGGATCCACGGCTGCCGGTTCGATACGCGGTCCCGGGAGCAGGTCCTTCTGCTCTGTCTCAAGGATCTTCATCCCCTGGACCAACCCCGTCTAGTCTTCGAATTGGCAGCTGCGGCGAGCGGCAACCACCTGTCTCCATTCCTGCGGCGCCTCCGCAGCGGGGCATGGAACCCGTCCGGACCCGACCGCGGCTCGGTATCAGACATGTACCTGCGTATGGCCATCCTCGCTTACAGTGAAGCGCCGAAGGATAGAGAAACGCCTGGGCAAGGTCCCATAAGCCGTCTGGACGTGATGCTGCTCCTGGACTATCTGCAGTGGCGATGTTCTCCGGGCGTCATTCAGGCGGAGTACTGGCCTTTCCTCGTGGATCGCCTCCAGGACCGTGTGATTTCCGAAGAGCAGTCCTACAGAATTCAATCGGCCATTCTCGACCTGGCGACGCGATACCCACATATTGCCCGTTTTTCTGGTATGCTTTCACTCGCCCTCGTATATTCTACGACACGCTCCCGTTGACGATGGGCCTTACAGACGCACATGTGCTGCTCCGCTGGGCTGCTGTCATGCTTCCGGGTCGAGGCAACACGAGGCAAACAGCGGTGCCGCTGGTTCAATACGATCGAGAGGAAAACCTGCCATTGGTTTCAGGACCTCCTCCTACTATTCGATACGAAGACATCGTAGACGCCGTGTTGCGTCTGATCGCTTCGATGAGCTCGCGATCGGTACCGTTGACAGAGGAGTCACAGAATGTGCTCAATGAACTCCTCCGCGGGGCGGGCGACCACGTTCTCCGAAGCGGCAAACCGAACGCGCACCTCTGGTGTCGCTCGCTGCTAGAACCGATCTACGAGATATCCACCGCAAACCCCGGCGTGGTTCCAGGGCAGATGGTGCATGCACTGAATATGTCGTGCTTGTCTTCGAAGACCGCGATACCCGACAAGGAACACGCCCTGATAGAGCGGTTACGGAAGTCAGTGGGTTTGCCTTCGATGGCGGATAGCTTAGGCCGAGGAACTTTGGCCGGTCGCACTTTGACGACGCCGTAGACTGCAGCATTCGCCATGGTTGCTCGAATTGTAAGTGCCTAATGAGATGCTTTCTATGTACAATTTCCTGACCGTCAACGGCAGGGTCGGATGTACATTCTTCAACCGATTGTGCACGCGTCCAGGTTGCATGGTCGTCATACTCCACATTGCTCTGTGGATGCCGAACCACACGCGTAAGGCGTCGGTCGACTGACTACGGACGACGACGTCCTCGGTCGAAAGCATTCTACGCTGCTCCCTCTGGGTTGAACACGCCTATCGCTGTCAGGATGGGATTGAGGAGCCCGGTCGGCCAATTTAGGCGATGCATCTTCCATGACAATCGAGGGAACCCGTCATAGCTTGCACCTCGGCGCGTTCTTCGGTTCGGGCTGGACCTTTGAATGTACCGCGGTTGCCAGAAGCTTTCCCTTTTCCTTATCCCAAATCTGCGTGAAGTTAGTTCAGGTTATGCGCTCGCTAGATCCGGCAGAATGCAGCGTACTTCACATTGACACGTCAATATATTCTTGCCGACGCTCAGGCTCTTACCAACGATCGATAGCGTGGTACCACTGCCAATCCATGAGCGAACCAGGTCCAGCCAGTGAGCGACCAACGAACCCTTTGGCAGGTGCATGCCATATTATGTTCATCGCCTGAGAGAAACCAACCCCGGCGCTGCCTGATACGAGCGCAATCGCCACGATGGGTACAGACGAACACCTGAAGGACAAATGAGCCAAACGGTACACCGTCGTGATTGCAGGGTATATGCGCACAAATCGACCAAATACGCCATACAGCCGCCGTGCAAAACTCCGTGTGGATTCAGCATGTCTGTTTCGGTATTCGCGAGTCTGAGCTTGGCATGACCGACGGGATTACACTGCTGAGAAGCAACGTACGGTTTTCGACGAGGATCTCGCAGACGCTCTCGGATTGCCAGGTCGGTTCATCGCTCGCAGTCTTTCGAACGTCTACCTCGGTTATTCGAATCTTCTTCCCTACATCGTTCGAATACACCTCTCCCGCGCCGACATAGTACGCGAGGAGGTTGACCAGCGTCTGCTTGTCGTCGGGGGAGAGGTTGCCTTTGATGGTGGAGACGTCGTGTCCCGAGGCTCGAGGTAGCGTCCTAAATATCCGTGCGTCCATTGAGCGTCGAGTAGGGGATTTGCAGTAGCAGTGTATGTAGTAGTGTACGCACCAGGATGGTCGCGCTGAAATAATCCCACTCGGATGCTGTTCGCGCACAGGTTTCTGATCGCCCGCACCGACTTCAACGGCGACCTCGGTCTCTTTGTTCCTCTCAACTACGCACCACGAGGCGTCGTAGGCAGCGGATTTCACGGACGTAGACCGTACACCGCTGTTTGGACTGTATTCCTGGATCGAGTCGACCGACTTGCAAGGACATGATGAAGAGATAAGAGAAACCCTTGAACGGTCCGAAGGTCCAAGACGACAATCCTCATAGGGAGCCACGCCGGCCGGATTGTCTTGTTAGGTTGTCTGACTCTCAGCATCGCTTCGTGTCCTACTCAACATCGCCCCCTAGTCTTCGGTTATCCGGCTTGATTAGGTTCCGTCAGCCTCACCTTCTTGTGATTCTAATGAACTGACGTCATTCCCAGTAACGTTATGAGACCCTTCTCAGCGTTCTGAGCTCCTGCTGTCTGCTTGAGCACGCCCGTTTCTGTCCAAGTCCTGTTGAACGTCTATGGCCACCCCAAGCCTTCCACCGCTGGTACAAGCGACATCCGGCGCCATAGGAAGCGCGACCGCGAACGCGCTGGTGTACCCGCTGGACCTCATTGCTACGCGAGTGCAAACGGACGATAGTTCGGGCTTGTCTTTCGACGGCCGTCGACGAAGGAAACTTGGAAGGCTACGAGGTATGTCGTCATTCGGACTGTGCTAGCAGCACCAGGACGCTGATCACTCTGCAGAGATTCGGGTTATACCGCAAATCGCACGCGAAGTTATACGGGAAGAAGGTTGGAAGGGCCTCTATGATGGACTTGCGACGGATACCGCGGCGACTATTGTGTCAAAGTGCGTATCCAACTGATGATCGCAACACACCCGAATACTAAAAGAGCAGATTTGTTCCACAGTTTTTTCTACTTTTATATATACGCCTTCCTACGAAGATCCGTCGTTCAACGCAAGGCATTCTCTGCTCCTCCGTCTAGAGCGAAACAACGGCTCGCCGTTCTGAGCGTCCCCGAGGAACTCGGACTCGGCTTTCTATCCGGTGTCCTCTCGCGGGCTATCTCCACTCCGCTAAGCATGGTCACCGTGCGTATGCAGACGCAGTCCAACAACAATAGAAAACCTGGGCTCGTTGAAATCATACGAAGCATTTACCGCGAGCATGGCCTCCTTGGCTTTTGGAAAGGTACCGTTGGTATCCGAATGTGTCCCATACAGTATCGCTAAACTTGGTGACTACCTTCAGGTTTCGAAACGACCATCGCGCTGTCCCTCAATCCAGCCCTCACATTCTCGTTGATACAGCTCTTCCAGAGGATACTCCATCGTCTCAGCACGAAGCGCTTCTCGGTTAGTAACCATTGCTCGGACTGTTCGCATCGTCTAACATTACACACAAAGAGCCCCGCTCAAGTTGCTAAGAGTGCAACGGCATCATTCCTTACCGGGGCGCTCGCGAACTCTATCGCGGTAGCCATCCTATACCCTCTCATCCTAGCGAAGACACGGCTGCAATCCTCAAACTCGGATCGGAGAGAGACATTCTCCACTCGTGGATCGGCGCCGACACATCAGGATCATTCAGCGCTGTTATTTACGGATGGACCCCGCCCTACAGAACGCGTGGCGAGCCCGCTAGAGATGGGCGACAACGATGCCGATCGCATCAAGGCTGTTATCGAAGATACAGAATCCTTGCTCAAGGAAGCCGTACACGACGTAGCGAACACGGCTGCGAACGCGGCAAGCGACGTCAAGGAGAAGCTCGTGGAGGTTCACGAAGGCGTGCGCGACAAGGGATATGAGGTTCTCGATATTTGGCGAGATGCGTACCGGGCGAATGGCACGTTTTTTTTCCAGCTCGCTCCTTCTCCTGGAAGCTCAATTACAGTTCGTGCAGGAGCTCGCGGCCTATATCAGGGCCTGGAGGTGCAGATCGTCAAAGGATTCTTGAATCAGGGAGTGACTATGGTGGTCAAACAACGGCACGCATTTTTTCCCCTGTGCAGACGGCCGGCGTACTAATTATTCGACCAGTATGGAGCAATTGGTCGTTGCGATCGTCCGACAGCGCTTGCGGAATCCGTGATGTCTGAAGGCGGGACGGGTGACATGTATCAATATCCTTCACTTACATCGCTGAACACGATCCAGTGTATATGTAGTTGTGTTCAGTGTTAGAGACTATTATCTGAGCACATCCATGTCCGGATCCATGTCATTCGCTTCGGTCTGTATGTATTGGGTAGCGTGTCTCATGCGCAGCAACATACGATGACGCGGCATTGCCCGACAACTGTCGCAGCATCGGACTCTTTGATCGCAGTCCTTCACAGCATGTCTCGACCATAATTGCATAGATGGATGCACGCACGGGCAATCCACCATCTACAACTTGCACCCGTCCGCCATGTCCACCGTACAAACGCCCGTGAGGGCGGTCTACGTCTCCCTCGGCCTCACCGCGGCCGTCGCGGTCCTGGCGAGCCTTTCGAGCTCGATGCACTGGTTCAGCACGCTGCGCGTCGCCTACCCGCTGCTCACCTGCCTCTGGGTCGCTGTCGTCGTCCACCACGTCGCCACCCTCGCGTTCCGCTACGCCGCCGGCGACTGCGTCTCACCCCGCGCCTCGCACCAGTTCGACTGCGATCGCGCCCCGTTCTCCCTCCCCAAACGCCACGCGATCTTCCTCCGCGTCGTCCTCATCCTCTTCGCCCTCGCGACGCTGCTCACGTTCTTCGGCACGGCCCACATATGGATGTTCCGCTCGTGCCCCCTGACGCGCATCGACTGCGTGCGGTGGGTGTGGGTCCGGGTGCTGCTCGTGCTGCTCGACGCAGCGGCGCTGGCGGAAACGGCGATGCTGTTCCTGATATTGCGGTCGATGTCGGCGGATGTAGGGCCGCTGGGCGTTCTGGGCCTCAGGGGGGAAGACGACGCGCTGCTGGGATGAGTTGGCACGGAGGATATCTTGGTGCGTCGTCTGAAATGTCTTGTCTCGTTTACCAGTCTGTTCATTCTGGATTTCATTTAGGAGGCTCAACGGGAAATGAGAAGTCTCATGATGCCATTATATTGTATTCTTCAGGGCTGCTGCTTGCTACGAACTCTGAAAGTCATGTGGGCCGTGTCCGTGACCAAAGCACTGAAAATGTCGGCCATTCGAGGCTCAGCATAATCTGCCGTATCCCTTGGATGAGCCAGCTTCCGTCTATGAGCGTCGAGCGGCCGGCGTTGTCGGTAGAACGGATGTGCCTGTTCGGCGCACCCGCCAGACCCCTGTTTCCGTGCATGACCGTCGATCTACGGGCCGCAACCCAGCAGCCTAGGTGCGGGTAATCATGTATCATTCAGGGCGGATATACTGTCTTGCGGCGTTTCTGAGACGAATCGAGTCGTGCTACGTCGGGCACGCTCGCCACTCCTATCTTCGACCAGGGCGATCCAACAGAGACGGCGTTACCATGGGGTCGCCCTGCCGTGAGCCCGACGGTTCATGCGGCGAATCATCCATCTTGGTCTACGCCTTGCGCGGGCCGCCTATAAGGCCTCGCTCGTCAGCAAGAGGGACTACCCAAGCTCGCTTATTTCATTTCCTTCCTCGCGCAAGATAATGCCGTCTACCAACCTTCGCGCTCTCGGCATCGCGCTGTTGACGGCCCTGCCCTTAGCGTCGGCATACACATGTTCGGCGGGGACGTACAGTCCCACCGGCAGCTCGCCCTGTTCGTTCTGCCCACAGGGCACTTATACCAGCAGTGCGCATTCTCGTCGTTCGTTCCTGCGATACGTATGATTGACACGACTTTCTTTCCAGCCTCGGGGTCGAAATCATGCACGAAGTGCCCCAGCGGATACTACCAGGACCGTGAGTTGAGGCTTTTATACGAGTCATGCATCGTCTTCTCACCCGGCGTTTCATCAGAGACCGGCGCGACGTCTTGCAAGGCCGCCCAGGCTGGTTGGTTCGCAGCTGGGCCTGGGGCCACATCGCAGACCATCTGCCCGTCGGGGTACTACAGCGCCACGTCTGCCAGCGCCTCTTGCACCATCTGCCCGGCAGGGTGAGTGAGCTTACCACAAATCCATCACATAAATCGTAGCGCTTATCTGAATCGTTTCAGAACGTACTGTAATGGACAGGGCCGTACCTCTCCGCAGTCGTGCCAACCCGGGCGATACTCCGCTTCGCCCGGGGCTACGCAGGATTGCGCCAACTGCCCGAAGGTATGCCGCATACTCTGGAGCATGCCCGATTTTTCCGTGTCCTAATGCCTTGGTTCGCGTATAGGGTACCTTCAATAACGTGTATGGTGCGACATCGTGCTGCACGTGCTGCGCCGGGTGGTACACGGACCAGACGGGGCAGACGCACTGCTTCAACTGCCCGAACGAAGGCAGTTTCCAGCAGGGTTACTCCTCGCCCGGTGCGACGGACAAGTCGCAGTGTTCCGCCAAGAGCGGCGCGCTCTCGAGCTGCACGCAGGACTCGACCACCGGCGCGTGCCGTAAGTTTCGGTCGTCAAGTGAAGCCTGAAGGCGTTGTGCTGACTTCCGGGGACAGCGACGACAACGGCGGGGAGCTCGAGCCCGTCGGGCAACGCTCAGAGGCGCCACGTCGTGCCGCGGCATTGCCCCCCCGGGACGAAGGCGTGTCCGACCTACGCGAAGGGCGCGCTGGGCGGGTACGAGTGCGTGAACACTCATACGAGTCTTGAGCAGTGTGGCGGGTGCGTCGCGGCGGGCGAAAGCCTCGACGGCGTGCGGTCCGCGGATGGCGGGAGAGACTGCAGCACGATACCACAAGCGGAGGACGTGAGCTGTTACCGCGGCGAGTGCCATATCAGTGCGTCGCATCCACTGCTTTACGATGTGTTCAAGGCGGGGTAGAATGCTGACGGCGGTCGTTGCAGAGACGTGCAAAGAAGGATATACTGTGTCGAGCGACGGAGAGCGCTGTGTCGCGGTCACGGTCGTCGGCAACCGTGGGCGGGATGGACACCGTCGGCACAGGAAGTCGCACGGGTTGTAAATCGGTGGTTTCGATCTTTTCCCTTTCATCTCATGGTTGGACGGGTGGTTCACATCGGTAATCGCGGTGTCGCGGAGATATCCATGACTGTGCGCATACTCAGGCAGCATAAATACTACAAGTACCATAAGTAATCCGAATTTGTACAGAGCAATCGTTATCCATGAAACGCCGTTCACGTCGATCGATCATGGCGGTACAGTAAGCACAGTCAGAGCCGATGAAGTGTCGCTAACAAGGGGGATAGTATTGCCCGCACCACGGTATGATGAAGCGATGATGAGATAGAGCGCAAGAGGCGTTGTATTACGCTGCAAACAGATACGCAGGCCTAGATGGGATCAGAAAGATAGAGATGTCCGGTCGATTGGGCCCCTCTCGCCGCCGTGGTCGTCAAGGACATCGCCGGCGTGTGCATCAGTAGTGCTGCAGTCCCAGCGTCAATACCGCCCTGTGTTCGCGCTCCCTGGCCTGCTCCTCTCGTCCGTCGTCCTCCTTCGTCTTTCTCGTCCTTCGTTTGTTTATTTCCGCTCCGTAGAGTTTCTCTTCGTATTCGGCCTCGAGGGCAAGAGATCCGATTGATTGACTTCTTGCGCAAACCTCTGATCTCGCTCGGCGCGGCACAGGCTTGTTCCAACTCGGTCGACCCTCCGTTGTCTATTCCCATCGACTCGCTCGCGGCTCCCGGCCGTCCTTACCTTCAATACACCCTTAGTAGTATTAACGACGACTCTGCGTCTGGCACGCCACCGCACCCTCGCCCTTCCAGCTCTCACCATCGCTTCACGACCGACGACGCACGAACCGATCACATATTAGACACGAGGCAGAAAGCGCAGCGACCGGATGTCTCTCAAGGCTGAACTCGAGACGTGGGCCGCGGCCCTCAAGGCGTACGACGAGGAGGATTTCGAGAAGGCCCTCGATCTATTCTCGGTGAGCGTCCCTGCCAGCCTCGTTTCTGCCTCGCGATAAGATGTTGCGGATATCCGTCGTGTTCCCTCCTTCGCCGATCTCGTCGTAACCACCTTCTCCCGTACGAAATGCACGCTCACGTCCATCTCCGATGTAGCGCATCGCAGACTCGTCCAAGATTCTCACAAACATGGGTCTGATCTACGCGACGCTGGGCGAGCACGAAGCCGCCGTCGAGCAGTTCCAAGGCGCTGTTTCGCTCGACCAGTACCTCGCCGTCGCGTACTTTCAATGCGGCGTTTCCAACTTCCTTCTCGGCCGCTACGAGCTCGCGTTGAAGGACTTCGATGAGGCCCTCCTCTACCTTCGCGGCAACCAGGCGATCAACTATGAGCAGCTCGGGCTCAAGTTCAAGCTCTTCTCGGCCGAGGTTCTCTTCAACAAAGGCCTCTCGCAGATATACATGGGCCAGGTCCAGGAGGGCCTCGCGGACATGGAAGAAGCTCGGAGGGAGAAAGCAACGGACGAGCACAATGTGATTGACGACGCGATCCAGGATCGCGGCGAGGGCTACACCGTGTTTTCCATCCCGGTCGGTGTGCTGTACCGCCCGTCGGAGAACAAATTGAAGAACGTCAAGACGAAGGATTATCTTGGCAAGGCCGTATGTCATTTCCTTCACCACAGTACCGGGCCCAATCTGACATTTATTGAACTCGCAGAAACTCGTTGCAGCATCCGACAGCTCCGAAGCCTACACAACCTTCTCAGGAGTCACCAGGCTCAAACAAGGCGTTACCCCGACCGGTATCTTCATCGAGGGCGGCCCAGCCGCCGATAGCGGCGCCTCCCTCGGCCGCTCCGCCACCGCACTCCCCAAACCATCCGAGCCCATGCTCGGCGGCGGCGGCGGCGCGGGCCTCGCACGCGCCAAGACGACGCTCAACGTACCCGCCAACGCGCGCGAACGCATTCAGGGACTGTCCCCCGGCGGCCCTCCCCCGCCCGACGCGAACGGCGCGGGCAACGGACCGAGCTCACCCAATGGCGCCGGCGTCGGCCGCGCCAACACGATGACCAACGCGCGGCCGCCCCCAGGCGGCGGCCTCGGCGGACCCGTGCGCGGGCTCTCCGTGCGCAAACCCGGCGGGCCTCCTCCAGCCGACGACGCTCCGGCACCCGCGCCGCCCGCGAAGGCGCCGGGAAACTCGCGCCTGACCGAGTTTTACGACGACTACATCGACTCGTACACGACGGACGACGACCCACCGCCGCTTCCCAACGGCGTGCCCGCGGCCGCGGCACCTGCTGCGGGGTCGGACCGGGTCGGCGCGTGGGCGCGCGCGAACGCGCAGCCGCAGCGGGGAATGTCGACGCGCGCGCCGCCGAGCGCGTATGCCCCGAGCAGCGTCGGCGGCGGGAGCATGCGGCGTAAGCTCACGCGGAGGGGGACGCGGAGCGCGCCGAGCTCGCGTGGTATGAGCTCATATGGCGGGCCATACGGCGAGGAGGACGAGGAGCCGTTCGAGGACGATTACGAGGACATGCCGTTCGAGCTCGTGAAAATCCGGGTGAAGGTATGTGGCTACCTCCACAATGCGCCAGCCAGAACAGATGCTTAGCGACGTTTTTCTAGCTCCATTATCAGGACGACGTCCGGGGCATGGCGCTCACGCCGGAAACGCCCTTTGAAGAGTTCATAGAGCGAGTGACGTCGAAGTTCGGTAAACCACTTGGCGGCCTCGCCCTCAAATTCAAGGACGAGGACGGCGGCAAGGTCTCTCTCCGGGACGAGTCAGACTACGAACTCGCGATTGAGACTGCGCGAGAGAGCGCCAAGGGCAAACCGGAAGGCAAGCTCGAGGTGTGGTGCATGGATATATGAATCGACCTCCTCCGTTACCTATCATCTCAGTATCGTATACCTCATCCGGCTTGCTTTGCCCGGGTCCATGCATTTTCACATCACGCTCGAGCAATGTCCTCTGATGCAATACACTTCTGCAGCAGCTTCCTTCCTCCTCTGTTCAACTTTCAATAACACTTGGGTTACACTTGACGATGCCTTCCGGCGTGTTGTTTATCGCTTACTGTCCTGTCTTCTCTCGTGTATTGTCTACTCGGATCGAATTAATTAAACGGTGAGCTGGATAAGAAGCAGGATTGTCATATTCTCCTGCGTTCTCCGTAGGTGACGAAGGGGGCTTTGTTATTGATACAGACTTGTACAGAAAAGAGACGAAGGACTAAATAACAACAGCCTGAAAACGCAGGCGACGCAATATCTGACACGGACCTTCTACTCAAAACCCAAAGACGATGAAAGTGAATCGAGAGACACCAACTCAAAGGGGGCTCAGCATTAGTCGCACCACACCTCCAGCTTACCCTCCGGCCTTCCGTTCGCGTGCTCCCTGGCGGTCTCAATGGCGAGCTCGTAATCTGATGAATCGAGGAGGGACACTATGCTTCCGTCTTCGTCCTTGAACTTCAGCGACAATGTCAAGGATGACACATCGAACTTCTTGGCGACGCGGTCGACGAATTCTTCGTACGGCGTTTCCGGGGTGAGCGTCATTCCGCGCAGATCGTCTTGATAGTGCATCTGGACATATACCATCAGTCCCCTTTGCCTACCTCTTCGCGGTAGGTACTGAACTACGTACCTTGACGCGGATCTTGACGAGCTCGAACGGACCCTCGTCCGAGCCGTAGTCACTACCAGCGCGGAACGAGCCCGCGGACGGCATCAAGGCGGTGCGCTGCGACATCTTGCGCGCGAGTGAGGCCCCTCCGATACTCGGCGGGTAGTAGCTGCTAGGCGGCGGGCCACCGGTGCGCGCAACCCTGGTGCGGGGCGGCCCATCCATTCTCCACGAGTCGATCAGCGATCTGGGAGTCTCCTTTATCGGCGAAGGAGCCGCGGGCTTATCCTCGTACGCGCCGACGACGTCCTCGTAGTAGCTGAACGACTTCCTCTCGGTTGCGATCGGGTTTGGCGAAGCTCGGGCGGGAGATGTCGAGTCATCCACCGGAATGGGCGGCATATCTCCAGAAGGCGCGGCGTATGGCCTTCGCAACGAACCTTGTCGAAGAGGTTGCAGCGGTGGGCGGTTGCTCTGAGTGCCCAGACCGAGAGCCGTATTTGAACGTGCGAGCGGACTGATAGGTGTAGTCTCCCGCGGTTTCGGTTGGTCTGAATCGTGAACAATGAGCGGCTGACGATTGGAATTCTGACGGAAGATGGCTTACCAGCACCAGTACTTCGACTCCTCCCCAGACCAGCGGCGCCGTCGGTGATGACTTCTTGTTGGATCCAGACTCTGCTCGGTGATATACCCTTCTTCAATAACGAGACGCCGGAGAACTCCACGCTCGTGTCGAGCGAGTCGTCAGAGGCGATGAGTTTCTTGGAAACGTTCAGCATCAGTGGTGCATTGTGGCTGCGAGCTCGTGGAACTCTTACCGCTCTTCCTAGATAATCCTTCGCTGCGGTGTTCCGTACCTTCTTCTCCGGTGGTCGGAAGAGGACACCGACAGGCTGACAAACGCCACACGCCATTAGTATCATGAACTAGTACGAAATACGCGAGAGGGCGTACACACCATGGAGAATACGGTGTAGCCTGATCCGCGATCGCGAATGGCTTCGTTGATGACGTCGTGCTCACTGGTCACCTTCGCTCGATATGCTTCTTCTAAATCTCGCATGCCCTCCTGAGGTCGTAGTCAGCCCAAGCTTAATGTGATCTTGGATGAAGGATATTACCTCCACACGTCCCATATAGATCATGGTCAACCCCCTGTTGAACAGAACTTCTGCACTGTAAAGCTTGAAGTTCAGACCAAGCTGTTCATAGAAGCTGCAGAGCCCCGTCAGCATGATGTATTGTTGTTCAGACTGAGACTAACATCGTGTTGTTCCCCCTGAGGTAGAGGTAGGATTCATCGAAATCTTTGATGGCGTCCTCCCACTGGCCAAGAAGGAAATTCGAGACCCCGGCCTGGAAATAACTGGGTGGCCCAGTTTTCGCATCAAAAGTCATTAGCAACATGGTAAGATAGGAGGCTTACGCTATCGCAAGGTACTTGTCCGCCCTCGTCGCCTCAACGAAGCAACGAACAGCGGCGTCATGATCGCCGACCGTGGCATGTATTAGGCCCATGTTCATAAATATCCTCGATGTCTCCGCGATGGTCTGCAGCGGATGACAATCAGCGGCATGTGGAAGGTGAGGTGTGTATGCGATGACTGACGCCGAAGATGTCTAGAGCCTCCTGATATCTGCCCGCATCGTATGCTTCCAGCGCGGAACACCATGTCTCCAATTCCGCTTTGAGCGACATTATGACGGTAGTGCGGTTTATATGAGCAAAAAATATATGGTGTTGAAGAGAGAATAGGATAGGGAGCCTGCGTTCTATACGAATCTCTAAGAGCCCAGCTCTGCGAGTAGACGACCAGAAACGAGAGAAGGGACTGAGCAATGAGAGGACTGAAACCCAGAGAGTTATGGCAAAAGAGGACCCTGCCTGGGGGGTATTTACGGAAGCGGGGAACTACGGCCCCTCCGCACGTCATATATTCGTCGTCCGTTACCGCGCACATCAGCCCCATTCCGGAACCCGAGCTCAGACAGAGAGACATGACGAAGTGAGGACGAATCTCATTGACGACAAGTTTCCCAGAAAGGCAAGTGCAGCATCGCAACGGAAAGTCTCGCGGGGCCTCGGACGCAGGAAGGCGGGCCGAGAACGGGTCTTCGAGCTCTCTGGCCACTGTCGAGCCATGCCGCCTGCCGGCGCGGGCGTTCCAAGACGTTCCAGAGGAGATTCCAAGCGACAGCGGCACCCACTCCATCTCGGCGGCGCGGTCAACGCCTTCTCACCATCATGAGATTGTTGCGGTCCTCAGAGCCTCCAGCGGATAGCCCGTCATGAAATCTATATGGCGCAGGGCTGATCAAAGTTGTTCTTTCAGCTTCGATATGGTTCTGCAGGATGAGCGGGTTGCGTGAACGAGGCAGGGAAGGGACGGAGATGCGCGCGAGATGGCGCAACGCAAGCTCAGCTTCTGCCACCACGGTGCCGCATTCGGCATCGTCCGGTCATCCGGTCGTCTTCCTTTCACTGCGACGCCGCTCGCAAGTAAGTAATCCATGGGCGTTGTTCCTATGCAACTATTCCTCTTGTACACACCATATACATTGTCCGCTAGGGTATCGCTGGTCTATTGGGTCTTCATATTACCGTAACCTTCACGCTGTCGTTCCCAACTTATCTACGCCGTTGCTCAACCCGTCCAACCTCTCCGGGTTTTCACAATACCGCTTCAACGCCTCCAACACCTCCGGTATCACGTCTACGTGGACGTCCTTTCCCCACAGGACGTCCAGATGCTCGTATGAATGTAACCTCTTCTCAACGGTGTGCGCCGGCAGCTCGCGCATCATCACGTCGATGTGCACCAGGCTGTCGCTGTCGCCCCAGAGGAGGACGATGGGCGTGACGATGTTCTTCGTCGGGAACTTGGCCGGCACGTACGACGGGCTCGACCCGCCCCGAAGCGGGATGGCGGACATCACGTCGTCGTCGAACATCTGGAACGTGCCCGTGCGCATGATCTGGAACCAGTGCACGACCGACTTGACGGATGCGAACGAGTACAGGTGTGCGTACGCCGCGATCTTCTGTGACATGGCAATGTTGCGGCCGTGCCAATTGAACAGAAACCCGAGCGACGAGTCGATGAGCCGCGTAAAGATGGGTGGGTAGAGGATTTGCTGCCACATCGTAGCAGAGGGGAGGATGGTCTTACGGCCGAAGAATAGAAAGAGGGTGGTCGGGCTGCGCATATGAATCTATCAGCGCTCGCGAAAAACAAGACCTGGAAGGATTAGGGGATGCTCACGAGGCTTTCATGAGGCCGTCTACGATAGGTGCGGCAAGACCAGGAGGGCTCATCGCAGGCGCAAGCGCAATGAACACATTGATCTTCTGGTTCAACTGAGGATGTATACTCAAGGCTGCGAACGCCTGCGCGGTTCCCTGACTGAAGCCGATGTAACTGAGGCTGTTCGCTTTAGTCACGTCCAAGATGTAGTGGATAGAGTCCGGTATGTCATGCCACGCGAAATCGTCACTGTAGATACCAAAGGATAGATAAGTCACACTCAAGAGGCTGATTGTGGACAACTGACATGCTATAGTCCCAGAACTTCGTGCTGTTCGGACTAGAATGGGTAGACTTCTTCGAGTACTTGTTGCCTCTGTTATTCCCTAGCCAGACATCGAATCCTTGTTCCACCAGAACCAGGGGAAGGCACCGTTCCTCGCTGTTGAGACACATCCAGACGTCCGAATTCATCAGCAGACCGTGGTGAAGGTAGACAACCTGAGACAGAGTCGGTCAGCGAGAGCTTCCAGGTATAAATATGCATGTTGCGATGCTCACTGGTCTCCCGGTGCTAGTGCCGGGATGGCTCTTCTTCTGACCCTTCTTGGAGGGAAGCCGATGCAACCCCAACAGGTATCCGTCCTTGGTCATCACGACGTGCTCTTCAAAAGAGTATCCAAAGATCTCGCAAAGCTGTCCGAAATCTTGCGCCATCCGGATGCGGTCGTTGAACTCGCGGGCCTTCGTCTTCGACCGCGGTGGAGCGACGAAGGTGTTGAAGAGCTCTCGCGAGCGGTCGTGAAACCACTGAATGAGCGCATTGGGAAGAAAAAGAATGACGATTCGGAGCAGGCTCTCGGCGACGATGAAGACGAAGCCCAGGAGGACGGCGAGGTACTCGCGGGGCGAGAGCCTCCCGATCACGGGCAGATGCATCGTGGATTATGGCTTGACTATCGAAGCTCGCGTCGTTCTAAAGGCTCAGTGCGACCACGCGCGACTCACTCTAGCCTACAGAAGAAATGGCAAGGATAGAAAATCTAGAGCATGAACCCACAGAAACAGATGGTGGTCGACGAACAAGACGGTGAATGCAGTGACACTTGAACGTGATTGCGGTCATTCGAAAAGCTGTGCCCGAATTTGACGTTTTGTATGAATCGAGCATCCCGATGTTCATGTCCGCTGTGGGGCAAGAAGAACAAACGCTAAAACGGCAACTTCATTCATATCCCACCTACCTACTTACAACTATGCATCGTACAGTCTGGTAAAGACAGTGTTCAAGGCGCGTTCGTGACGTAATGTTACAAAGAAAGCAACGACGGCGAGGATTGGAGTTGACCACTTCACTGATAGCTCAAGCCCACGCGAAGAACGAGGCGCCCGCGCTGTACATAATCGAGTCAGCCCAGCTCTGCAGATGCCACGTCATCTCCGAGTTGGTGACCGACGACGTGCTCAGCCGCACCCGCAAATTCTTGGCGGCGCCGTAATCCAACGAGTCGAGCGCCATGATGACCTTTGGCGTCTTCTCGAACGCGGTGGCGGGAGAAAAAGGGAAGACCCCCCAGGTGTCATCGCGGGGTTCGTCCCAAGGGCGCACGTCCTGGGTGTTGAAAGAGCCGCTAGTAACACCGGGCTGGTCGGCGGGGTAGGCGAGCCAGGTGACGCCGGCCGAGTAGAGGATGGAATCGGCCCAAGAATCGACGTGGATGGTGAAACCGCGGGCGTCGATGTCGCTCGGGTAGACTTTGATGCGCCAGTTCTTTTTGTTGCCCATGTCGAGGGCTTGGAGCCAAGTGATCACCTTGGGCGGAGCCGCGAAGGGCACGGCGAAGTCAATGCGCTTCGACTGCGTTAGCTGAGGCTGGTTCCAGGGACGCGTCTCCTGAGTGTTGTAGACACCCGTCTGGATGTGGCTGAAGCGGGCGCTCTTCTCGAGATAGGTCATGGAGGCGGAGTAGAGCGTGGTGTCCGCCCAACTCTGAAGGGAGGCCTTGAACGACTCGGTTGTGGCCTCACTGGTCAAAGCGCGGATGCGAATGTTGGCGCCCTTGTCGGCGTCGAGCGAGGTGAGCCCAACCGGGAGCTGAGGAACCGAATCGTACTTCTTGTGGTAGTATATGACCTTGTCGTTGTCGTGCTGCGGCTTGTCCCATGGACGGAGCTCCATAGTGTTGAACTGGCCAGCATCGAGGGCATCTGGCGGATTGTAGACGACCGTGTCAAGTGACATGTAGACAGGAGCAGTAGCCGATCGAGACTTATTGCAGATTGCAGTCAGGAGCGAAGGAGAAAGACGCGCATCGACATGAGCGATGTTTCGTCTCTTGCAACTCGCTGACTCGGCCCACTGGTCGGGCTTGGACGGCCCTCGCACCTCTGCGTTCATAATCGCCGGGCTATAACGTCTCGTAGCATTACATCCGTTGCTCCCAAACCTTCAGTTAGACCATCATGTCGACTTCAACCCTTCCGCCCAATCTACAGGGCCCCCTGGATGTACTCATGATCGACAACTTCGATTCCTTCACCTGGAATCTGTACCAACAACTCTGCCTACTTGGCGCCAAAGTGACCGTCATCCGTAACGATGCTATACCCGTCGAAGCTCTCCCTGAACTCCAAATCTCGCATCTCATCATCTCCCCCGGACCAGGACACCCGAAAACTGACTCTGGCATCTCCCGTGAAGCAATTAAACACTTTACGGGCAAGGTTCCCGTACTTGGCGTCTGCATGGGCTTAGAGTGCATAGTAGACGTCTTCGGTGGCGAAATAGGGTATGTCCTTCTCCAGGCGCCTTACCACAAAGCCTACTGACCGAAGAACAGGTATGCTGGAGAAATCATGCACGGAAAACTCTCTCGTATCTCGCACGATAACCGAGGTTGCTTCAAGAACGTCCGGCAAGGAATACAATCCACTCGATATCATTCCCTCTCGGCAGCGGTCAAAACGCTCCCTGACGACCTCCAAGTTACTGCCATCACTGAAGGCAGGGGAGTCATCATGGGCGTAAGGCACCGGAAGTACACACTCGAAGCCGTGCAGTATCACCCGGAGAGTATTCTGAGCGAAGGAGGGGACGACCTTGTCAAGAACTTCCTTACCATGACAGGCGGCACCTGGGAGGAAAACCCCCAACTGGGAGTCTTGGACCCTGAACTGCCAGCTTTCGACCCGAAACCCTCTGCAAACGGCACTGCATTACCGACCAACTCGAAGGTACCGTCCATCCTTGACAAAATCTACGCCCAGCGCTTGCGCGATGTCGAAATTGCCAAAGCCACCCCTGGGACGACACCGGCAGACCTCGCGACCCTACTCTCTATGCACCTCGCTCCTCCCCTCGTCCCGGTAGTAAACCGACTCAAGTCCCGCACGCCGGCGCTGATGGCCGAAATAAAGCGCGCGTCCCCGTCTAAAGGCGCGATTGCGATGAACACCAACGCAGCCCAGCAAGCGCTCACGTATGCCCTTGCTGGAGCATCGGTCATCTCAGTGCTCACGGAACCTACGTGGTTCAAAGGTACTCTCCTCGACATGCGGCTTGTGCGCGAAGTCATCTCCACATTACCGAACAGGCCCGCGGTCCTGCGGAAAGACTTTATCCTCGACGAGTACCAAATCGCCGAAGCGCGTCTCAACGGAGCGGATACCATTCTATTGATCGTAGCGATGCTATCCCCTGAACGTCTTGCGGCGCTTTACGCGTACTCTCTCTCATTGGGTATGGAACCCCTCGTTGAGGTGAACAGCGCTGCAGAGATGGAGCGTGCACTCGAGCTTGGCGCCCGTATTATCGGCGTCAACAACAGGAACCTACACGACTTCAACGTTGATATGGGGACGACCTCCCGCCTCGCTGACATGACCAAGGGCAAGGACGTCGTTCTCTGTGCGCTGTCCGGAATCTCCGCGCCCGAAGATGTGCGGCAGTATGTCTCTCAAGGCGTCGGCGCCGTCTTAGTAGGAGAGAGCCTCATGAGGGCAAACGATACGAGAGCGTTCATTCGGGAATTGCTGGATTGGCCGGAGGTGCATACGGACGTGAACAAGGTACCCCTTGTGAAGATATGCGGGATCAGGCAGCCAGAGGAGGCGCTGGCCGCCGCAGAAGCTGGCGCGGACATGCTCGGGCTCATGCTCGTTCCTTCAAGCAAAAGGGCGATATCGCTCGAGCAGGCCCAGAAGATATCTTCCGCGGTTCGTGCGACTCGCGCCAGTCAGCCATTGCCGCCACCGCCTGACACTGCCGACGATATCGAAAACGAGCCCTGGTTTACCTCACATGCTCGCACCCTCTCAAAGACCATAGCCTCAAGGACTTCGCGACCGTTGCTCGTGGGCGTCTTCCAGAATCAGCCGCTATCATATATTCAGCACGTCGTATCTGTTGCCCAATTGGACATGGTGCAGCTCCATGGATCCGAGCCTTCGGAATGGGTGAAGCATTTACCCGTTCCGGTAGTAAAGGTCTTTCACGTTGACAGACATGGGCGAGGCTTGGAGGGTATCACCCGCGCGGGCTTACATCAGTTCGTCTTGCTGGACTCCGTACGCGAAGACGCGAGCGGACTAAGCGGCGGGAGCGGCAAAATCGTCGACTTGGACCTGGCCAAGACGATCGTGCAAGTGGGCGAGATAACAGTGGACACAGCACATCCTTCTTCTCACCCTATCCCAGGTCCAGTCCAAAATAACGTTCTGCCCACCGTAGGCGTGGAGACGGATGTGAAGAAACCCGGACGGCCCATGCCCATAATCCTCGCTGGCGGCCTCACGCCCGATAACGTGCGCGAGGCTGTGGAACGTGTCGGACCTTGGGCGGTCGATGTCAGTGGTGGCGTGGAAACTGCGGATGGTAATGGCAAGGACGTAGAAAAGATCAGGACGTTCGTCAAGGCAGCGAAAGGGGAGGGTTTTTTAAGCTGAACACCAGGAATGACTACGGTACTGGAAGTGGACGCAGTCCTATCAGTCCCCTTGAGGAGGATAGCTGGAGGTGGGCAGTCATTTCTGGATTCGTGAGGAGGCTATGAATGCGCGCGCTTAGGTTGCATGATCTTGTATGATGTCCATAGGCTTGGTTCCGCCAGCAAGGACAGGAACATGACAACTGATATGGGCTGCATATAGTCGGCCCCTTGAGCGAGAGCCCCGAGAGCCCCATTCGCTGCTATCCCGGACTGCTTCAATCCCACGCCCATCTAGACGCTTTGCTCTTGGTCGACCCTTATCTGGATACATATGATATCACTCTCGGTTTCGTGCATCCAAGATCGTGCTTGCTGAATGAATTATCGATTACTCGCGTGCCAACTCGACCGTCTTGCAGGAATCGAGCAGCAATCGGTCGACGTTACGTGATTGGATCGTGCGTGCCCCTCTCGTGGATCATGATTGGCTCATCATTCCAGCCGCATTGGGTTGTTGGTGCCAACTGGTTCCCGGCGCTCGGATGCGAAGAACGTCCACGAATAGCTCTTACCTGCATTGAAGTCAACGACTCATGATGATCATGTGGCGCATACAATTCGCTGATCAAGCACTCGCGCAACGGCATACATATGATACATATATTTCTTCGCCGAACAACCGCTCCCCTGCTCTTTTCCCTTCGGAGATTCTCTCGCTCTCTGGAGAGCATTGCGCTTCGGCGGCATTCTTCGTATCTTCATCCCTCGTAGATCGAGACATCAGTTTCCTTCGCCGGACCCACGGCATCTCATTCCTTCATAGCCCCTTCATTTGTTAGGCACAAATGGCGTTGACGCACGCCCAGCTGGAAGGCGTCCAAGAAGAAATGATGGCAATTTGGATGTCCTTGCTCATCACTCTCTGCACTGAACTGGTGCTTTGGGGAGTGCTGCTGTCAACATTTTTCCATGTTATCCGAGTGCTGCTTTCGGTCGGTAATGCTTGGACATCCAGACTTCTCTTCGTGGTCATTTCCAGCGTGATGTTCATAATCGGCACATGCGACGTCGCCTTCACCTTGTGGATTAGCCTCCACATCGCGGACAAAATCCATCCATTCGCAATGGTGCATATGATATCGTTCTCAGACGGCCTGAACAAGATATATACTCCCGCCCATGTGAGTGGATCTGTCGACTGTGTTGGTAACACATGGTTGACCACTTTCGACGCTAGCAAGTTCTAACCTTCCTCCAAATATTGCTAGGGGATGCGATGCTCGTACGTGTACAATTCTTACACGTGCACTTTGTCCATAGCAATTAAGATTGAAAATCGTCTTATAGATTTACCGCTCCTTCATTGTATATGACCATAGCTGGCGTATCATCCTTCTGCCGTGTTTCCTTTGGCTGGTCAACGCAGTTCTCTGGTTTGTGACAGTCATCGGTGCTCAGGTCATCCTCGCAATGGGCCCATCCAATTCCGGGGATATCCCATGGCTTGGTGCACTTTCCGTGACCTTTTATTTTCTGATTCTCGTGACGAATCTTCTCCCCACTGGTGATTATATGTCTGTTTTCGGCGTGCTGTGTGCTCAAAATGCATCCATAGGCCTCCTGGCTTTCCGCCTGCATAGGACATCCAAGGCTGCCGGAGCCCTCAATATTAACGACAAGAGCGCACGCCGAGATCCTGCACACTATGCTGCTCGCATCGTGTTAGAGTCCGGGATGGCATATACCGCTCTTATAACTGCGGTAATCGCTGTCACTCTAACCCCTTCGAGCTCACAAGCGAGCGATCTAGTAATGCCTCTTGGCGCTGCTGTAAGTTCTTTGTTCTATAGTCATTACAATCATTCTCATGCGGTAATCCCGACACTACAGTTGCAGCCTGATACAAGCCGCACCTCCGCCGAAGGCTCAATTTTTCATTTTGAGCGAGCCGGCGCGACTTTAGGCGTGAAACATGGTGTTTGCTGCCAAATCTGCGGTTTTCGATTTTTCGGCTCTTGTTTCAATTTCGGGAGCATGAATCGGATAGTATGTTGGTCATAAACGGTATGGAGTCGGACAGCACTTGACGCACTACGCCAACGGCAGCGCAGATCACGTATATATAGTAATGGGTTGCGCCAAAATAGCCGTACACGATACAGACTTCGTCAGACGTCGTGGCTCGCCTCCTGCGCTGAGAGTGTACATGTCCGGGGTCTTATTCGTATCTAAAACCACTCTCCGACACTACTGAACCCCTGGAGAGTTCCGGACACGAAATCACTGAGCTCTGTTCGTGTTGAGGTTCTACCAGAGAGCACGCATTATGGCCCGTCCCACCAAAAAGCAGAGAATTGCTCGAGCGAAGCCACGTACCAAGGACCTTTTTGCCAACAAGGTCACTGCTGGCTCGGACTCGGTCATGATGAATACCGAGGACGACTCAGAATGGACTGAGGACAGTGATGATATATCAGACGACGACGAAGACGATGCCACGTTGCTTGCGGCACTGAAGACCCGCTTTCAGACCCGTTTAACGCAGTATTTGACCGTAGAGGTCATTGGTTCTGGTGAACAAGAGGTGATAAGCAACGTGTATGCATCGGTTAAGTGTGCTCACTGGTTATGGTTAGATGTCCAACCGAAATCCGATATACCGAGGAGACTCCCGCACGACACAATGGCGCCAGCACGTAAAATGGGAGAAAGCGGCAAGGGGATGTAAGAAAATTGATGGGTTCTTCAGCTTGGTGAGTCCACACATTCCCGATATCCTGTGCTATCGTGTTGAAACAGACCTGTAGGGGAAGAGAAGGCGCTCACGTTCACCCAGTCCTGAGCCGGCACACCCAAGTGATGAATCATTGAATCAAGCTGAGGACGGAGACGTAACGGAGCTTCGACTTCAGCTCGAGAGACTTGCAATTGAGCACCTTGAAGTAATTGTGGCAGGTGTGGATGAGCGTGATGACGGAAGTGAAGTAGAGATCGATGAGCTGGCGGTGGAGGTCAGTGATGACCGCGGTATGCTACAGAACATGACTGCTCACCTGACGGACCGACCAGGAGTCTACGGATGAGCAAGACCAGCCCGATGACGACGAGACCGAGCCATTCGTGCAGGAACACGTTGAGCTGCTGTCGGACGATGTTGATGATGAGACCTGTGAAGAGGAATCTGAGTCGAATCTTCAAAGTCTGAGCAAGATCATCGAAAAATGCCTGAAGCGGATCAAGAACCTTCGCACATCCCGCTCTATGAAGACACTTGTTGATCTTACAGCTGTAACGGAATATGTGAAGTTGCGCGAGCGATATCGAGCACATCCAAAATGCAAGAGACCGTGCTTGCAAGCGAGTCTGGCCATCGCGAAGTCCATGGGCAAGAAACCTCATTTTGCCCGCCGCATACGTCGTAATGAGCATTACCTGCTCCGTCATCATCATCTCCCTTTGCCCCGGTGCCGTACTCGTCATGGTGGACAACATTCACTACTTGACAATGAGGATGTCATGCAGAAGGTCCGCGTGTATCTTGCTGCAAAGAATCTCGGCGATATCACACCGCGTTCACTCATGCGCGAAGTGAACAATGTGATCGCACCTGCACTGGGGTACACTGGGAAAGAAAGCAGCATTTGTGAGCGTACAGCGCAGAATTGGCTTCGGAAACTGGGGTATACATGCAAAGATGTCAAAAAGGGACTTTACTTCGATGGCCACGAACGTCCAGATGTCGTCGCAGCTCGCACTGAATTCTTGGCAGAGATGGAAAGATACGAGAGGTACGAGCACTGTCAGTACTGGGCTGGCATAACGAATTGACAACCACGGTGGTTCATAGGCTCATGACTCGATACGATGGCCCGGACCTTGAGAGTATTCCACCAAAGTTGAATCCTGGAGAGAAGGAGCACGTATGGATTGCACAAGATGAGACCATCTTCCATACAAACGAGTACAGGAGGCGCATGTGGTTGAAGGCTGACCAGCAGCCCATCAAAAAGAAGGGCAATGGCCGTGCGATACACGTCTCCGACTTCATCTGCGAGCCATCAGGTCGCCTTGCACTGAATGGCGTGCAGCGGGCAGAACAAGAGGCGTTGCCGGCAGAGCAACGTCTTCAAGTCACTGATGCACGGAAAATAATCTACCCCGGCAAAAACCATGATTCGTGGTGGGACTTGCCCCAGCTGATCACACAGCTCCGACATGCAATCAAAATATTCAAGGTCATGTTCCCAGACAAGATTGGTGTCTGGGTCTTTGACTGCTCGGCATCTCATGAAGGCTTCGCTGTGGATGCACTGAATGTAAACAACATGAATGTCGGCCCCGGTGGAAAGCAAACATGTCTCCGGGATACAATCATACCCAAAAGTAATCCGGCTCCGAGGCCAGGCCGAGCAGACACCCGTGGTCAGAAGCAGGTCATGGTGTTTCCTGCCGATTACCACGACAAAGAGCTCCAAGGAAAGGCAAAAGGCATGGTACAGGTTTTGAAGGAGCGTGTTTCAGTTTGGGACATCTATCAGGAGAAAGCGGAGACACGGAAGCCGACGAAGAAAGGCAAAGAATTCAAACCCCTGGGGAAGTGTCAGATGTGCACAAAATCACAGGCTAAACTTGATGCTGAACGCCGGATCGCAATCGCCGAAGCAACTGGGCAGGACACATCAGTGACTGATGATGATGTCGCAGCAGCAAACGGGCCTGACTTGGACACGGCACGTGAAGATTGGTGTTGTGTATACCGAGTGCTCTCTCTGCAAGAAGACTTTGCAAATGAAAAGCCATTAATCCGACAGGTGCTCGAGCAGGAAGGACAGGTATGTATGTTTCTGCCGAAATTTCATTGCGAAATGGATCCTATCGAAATGGTTTGGGGTTATGCAAAGTACCGTGAGTGTCAAAATTGTGATGCTACATATTTGTTCATATGTTGCATGTGCAGGCTATAGGGATGCTGCGGATGGTAAATTCAAGACCGCAAAGGATCTTGTTCCCCATTGTCTTGATTCTTGTGATCTCGCCACAATACGACGGTTTTTTCGCAAATCGTGGCGATATGTTGACGCCTATCGGTGAGTGCTTTCTCCGATCTCCATGTTTACATTCACCAACACCTTAGTGACACCAGCAAGGGTCTCAATGTGGAACAGGCTGCATTTGCAAACAGAAAGTATAAGCAGCATCGCCGCGTAGGTGTTCCAGCGGAGGTCATTGCTGCAATGCAGCTGGAGAACCGCAGATGACGGGCGAAGTGACGAGACTACCATATATGGCATATAGCCTTCCTAATTAGGCAGTACAGCCCCTGTTTCAATTTTTGGTGACGAGATTTTCAGAAACAAAAATGATCGTATATTGATCAACAAGCTTTCAAGTGCACATGGACAGCAATGCATTGACGAGGTTTGGAGAAGTTATGAGCTGTGGTGAGGCTACAATAACCTGAGCAAGGATGCACGTAGCGAGAGGCTGAAAATGACGCGCCACAACTGTAGCTACTGCAGTTCACCGGCATATCGTTCAACATCATTTTCATTCGTGTTGCAGCACGGCGTGATGATAACGCTGTCCCCTCGGCACATCCCAGCAGCACTTGGGGAACAACCGGTCCTGTGGACATCTCTGCGACCAGAAAACACATGCGTAGGTTCTCATACAGCGATGAATTTTATGGAGATAAGGACCGTGCTTAAAGGGCATTGATTCATGCATCTTGTAGAAATATGATATGGGTTTGATACTATCATCGAACCAGTGTTCCTATCGGTACCCCGCGTCCTATTCTGACCATTTTGACTATCAACGCGTCCACACCCCACCTTAAATCACCAGAAAATGCTCCTGTAGTAGCTATTTGTACCATACATAACTCTGTGTCGCTAGTAGAGGGAAGTATATAGGTGGAGCGACGTCAAGCAGGAAAGAGCCCGAAGATCCCATTTTCTCACGGGTGTTGACTTGGCAGAGCATCCTTACGAGGAGGCATTTCTGGCTGACAAGGCTACAATAGGGAACTGATAGGCATAAAAGGGACCCCTTTTATCTGGTTTTAATTGACCTATGTGCTGTGGTGGACGCAGATAATGTGCAACATGAACAGAGGCTTCGTCACAAAGTGTCACAAATAGCCCCTATTCTCCCGCCAATTGCGACGTTACCGAGCTGTGACAGCGATAGGATCTCCATCCTCTTCGTGCAGGAAGATATTCGTAGCAGCCTTGCTCCCTCACATAAAAATCAGTAGAGTACATGTCATTATGCCCCATGTGAGAACACATCATGACCACCTACAAAATCCGAGATTACTTGGCACACTTTTGAATCCCACGCAAAATACTGTTTTCGATAGGAACACTGGTTCGATGATAGTAGGGCACTGTGACGAGGTTTGCGGTCTATATTATCACTATATGCATACTATGCATATGTGCAGGCCGTATAATGATTGTTCTCGTATCATTTATTGTTTTCTGAGCCTGAACCCGGTGATGCTCTGCGTTACTGATTTGAATGTCACGTGGAAAATCGGAGGTAAGCCCAGAACGGTGATCCATATGGCAGGATAAGACTGTCTCTATCTAATTCCGTTCTTGCTGGCATGTTTGGGTGATTGGCTATCTCAAAGTTTGTCAGTTTGTCAGGTGTTGTAGTCAGGTGTCAAAAAACATCACCGTGGTTTATACCCTGAGGTAGCCACGACAAGATCGGGCGCCGCACATGCATTCCTTGGAACCAGGCGGCAGCTTTTCTTTACCCTTCATACCCTTCCCGGCGTCTTGCGGGCTGTAATCAATCGTGATCTCAGTGTGCGGTAGTATAGCTTTCTTGGCGACAAACACCAGATAGTATATGCGGTTCTGTATGCATGAAGCATCAAATTGAGACACTTGATAGTTTGCGTTCACTAACTTCCGGGATGGTGTCGAATATGACGGAGTATACCATGGCGTTGGGCTCGCAAGAGTGGCTATTGAATGTGGGTTCAGCAAGACTTGCTTGTTGTCTATGCTTATTGCCACATACTTAACGAATCGTGTCCAGTTACCTGCAAAGGGAGTCAGTCAGTCACTCTTGTTAGTGATGGGGTTGAATCAGGTAACACATACCATACTCATATGCACTGACTGAGTATCTGTCAGGGTCCTGGTCGCCTTCGTCACTGTCCTGATTCTCTTGTGCATCCAAATCAAACATGTATGATTTGTGCAGCTTGCTCATTTGCGGGATGGATGAACGACGGCTGCACACTGTCATCAGCAAAGTGGCTATTATTCTCCATAACCAGATAAGCTTCTTACATGACCTCCCTGAAGACGAGAGGTCCTTCATGATCAGTCCCCAAACCGGCAGCAAGACACGAAAAGAGGTAACACACCCCGTGTACAAGCCAAGGACCTTTCCCTCCGGGATGGTCGTGACTCTGTCAGTCCTCGCGCCCCATCCACGCCCATTAGCCGTTTTGAAGACTTCTATTGGTATGCTTCGTGGACGTTGAGAGACGCGGTTCAGGCAGGACGACCTGGTGCTTGCGCAGTGGCATTTCTAGGATATACTATCAGCTTCGGCAGGGAGTAATCAACTATCAATCCAGGCCCTTTACCTTATTGCATTCAACGACTAGAGTAGGCCTCCAAGCCGTAACTTTGAACAAACCCTGTATATAGCATGGTTAGGAAATGTATATGATCGACCCATGCCCCGAAGTGGTACCTGAGGGGTGTAAGCGATCTGCCTCCTTCCATCGTCCTCGGGATGTTGGGCAAGTTCCTGGCATCCACATTGGTTGGCATCACCACATAGGTTTTGCCTTCTGTGGCTCTTCGGGTTGGGCGCACATTCACACGAGACGAAGAATGCTTCGTCACTTGGGTTAGGTACGGCGGCGCTGCTGCATAACGGACAGGAGCGCCACGTCAGGATACCGCGATCAGCGCCAAGGATGAAGAGGAACGCGTACAACTTGTACCGAAATTCGGTGTATTTGAAATTCTCCAGGCCGGGAGGGATCTCTTCGTCGTCAACATCGTTGACAATCATGACCCGTTCAGCGTGATGAAGATTACACAGTTCATCCCAATCAGCTTGGATCTTTTGACGTCGACTTCTATATACCATCAGTCCATTGATTGGGCCCGTTTTGTGGCATTTGTACAAGATTCGGTAGCTCACAATTGTGTCGAGCGCGGGGTGCTACTTGAGGCCCTACTGAAAGACGTTTTTGATGGACGATTTGGCGCCGTCGACCGTGACGCCAAAGGCGCCATTTTCCCTTGAACCTCCGACAAACGGCTGGGCAGCGCGCGGAGTCGTCTACGGGCCTCTTGGACACCGTCGGACTCGTCGTCGGCGTTGGAGTCGCCACCGTGATCAGAGTTGCTACCAAACATGTAGTCGCTGCCGTCGTCATTTTCCAAGGGCAGCGCGGAGAGGATAGAATTGTAGTCCGGAGAGGGTCGGCGTCGCAGAGAAGGCTGGGATTTCCTGGCGGGCTGTGCATACCAATGTTAGTTAGGCAGAACAAGAACGCAGCGACCGCGACGTACTGACATGCGTGCAAGATCACCAGTTGAGCTCGACGCAGAGCTTGTAGCTTGCAGAGTTCGAGAACTGATAGACGTTGCGTCCTGGGAGGTCCACGAAGGGCAAATGGCACTGTGAGGTGCGATCCACTGTAGTGGCCTGAATGCATACCTGTGCCGAGGAATGGACCAGCGTTCTCGAGGATCTTGAGGTCAAGGATGAAGGGCCAGGTGCCGACGAGCCTCCACGCGATGACGATGGCACGGAGTTTGGCTGCGACCGAGATGAGAATCAAACCAAAAAAAAAACGTGCATATGTAATCAGTACTGGCCTTGCTTGACGCCGGAGTCGATCCCTGGGCAGACTTCCTGGAAAACGCGCTCGCGGGGCCAAACCGGTAACGAGCGGGCGCCTCGTCCATGCTCTCGTCGTCGGTTGCCGCTGGAGACGGGGCCGCTGAGGTCCTGCGCTTTTTCGGAGGCCCGATCCTGATAGATGAAGCGGGAATTTCAACAGCAAGCCTTTTCCGCGTGTTTGTTGGCTGACTAGGCTGACGAGAAGAGGCCACTGGCGCCGTCCGAGGTCCTGCGGATGTCCCATCGCTCGGCGCGTGGCTCAGACGCGGTCTCTGAGACGGCCGTCGGATATCTTGCTCCCTCGGCCGCGAATCCGATCTTTCGCGTTCTGACGACAAGCTCCGTCTGCGCCTGCGTCCACGAGTCGCTCGGTCCTCGTCACTCAGGTCACCGGGAACGAAATTGCCCCAATTTCTGGCATCGTACTCCCCTCTCGCGATTCTCCTTTCCTTCCTCTCCTCCCAATCCTCCAAGCGCTCTTCCAGGCCCAAAGCGCGCCACGCCGTTGGAAGCATATGGAAATCGCTTCGGACCAGCGTGTCGATGGGAATGACGGTGCTTTTTGCGGCCCTCCGTCGTTTGTCGTCTTGTTGAGATTCCCAAGCATCAACGAGGTCCGGACGGTCTGAAAGGTCCGCGCCGCCGGCCGTGATCCAAGTGGTATCGGTGTCGTCCGCATCTACCCAGTTCGCCCACCTGACCTGAACATAGGAGGTCAAGCCTTTCTGACGAGTCCATCCCGGGATACTGTAAACCTACTTCGTAATACCTGTTGGAGGTCAGGTCGCGTAGTGTATATTTTAAAGACTAAAACGCGTACCTTGTGCGATTGCATGGATATGCAGCGTGCGTCTCCTCGCCTACGATTTCACGCGTCGGCCGCAGACTCATCAGATACGGACATGAAGGGAGTAAGCGTACCAACAATGCCGTGAATAGGCCATTCTTGCATATCATCGTCATCCGGAGTTTGTCGCTGAGTAGAGTGCTTCCCCTTGCGCCTGGTCATCGATTCGTGTGGGCCGGGACGACAACGTGTTTGAGCGAGTCGTGCGCGTCAGGTGGCGTCGCGTCTCGCGTGGCTCCGAACCAAGTGTCTGCGCATTAAATACCGTACACAGTGGCTAGGCTTTTAGTTCAAGTTATGGATATCTCGGTGAAAAACGCTGCCAGTCCTCTGTAGGAATGGAGATTAGGGATGGTAAAACTCAATGCCGCTTGGCTGGATCGAACAACCGACCTTGTCATGAACTCGCAAATACGAGTGACACGCACTACCACTGTGCTAAAGCGGCCTTGACCTTCTTCCCCTCACAGCATATATAGACTTCCTCATCTCCTCAAATACTAAGGCGCTGTACGGTACACGGGTGATTTGAGAGAATCACCCGTCTTTGCGATTTGACCTTCCGTGAAAGGCAATAGATGGCTCTAGAAATTTCCGGTTAAGGCAACGACGTGAGAAGTAGCTACCTATAATGGTAACCCTGAATCGCAAAGACGGGTGATTCTTCTGAGTCACCCGTGGACCGTGTTACCGAGTGCGGCTGTGCTGAAACGCAGGCTTGTCTCGTCCACTCTCGTCCACTGCCCGCGTCTTGTACACCGAATCCCGAGCGCCTCTGGCACGGACTTGCTGCTAACATTGCAACCAATACCTCCTACCCTCGGAGCGTGCAAGGCTAGATCTGACTCCTGTTCTTTGCTTATAATTGGCCGGTCCGTCGCTGGACAATAACTTAACACACACCCATGATCTCCCGGTTCAGCAAGGCATTCCTCGCCATCGTACTTGGCCTCGTAAGCACCTCCAAGCCAGCGCGCGAACCGACTTTGCACGCCTGACTCCAAAAGGACTAGTTTCTCATCACCTCCCTCACTTTCCTCCACGCGCCCTCGCGAGCCTACCTAGACCCATGGACGGGTGACCTCTTCGGCGAGGGCGGCGTCGAGAAGAGCCTGCATAACGCCGCTCCGGGCCCGGCGCTGGCTGCAGTGCAGGGAGACGTGATCATGTCGAAGTTGGGGAATGCCACCGCAAAGTAACACCAAGAATCTTGGCGCTCATTGCGTTTCCGGTATTGATCCTGGTTTGTTCTCAGGGCGGCGCTGGGCCAGGCGACGTGGAAACTGCTGTGCGTTCCCTTACTTCACCTCGGGCGAGCCATCGTAGTGACCATGAAGCAGACACACCATGACCCTCCGCTTTCCAGAGGTACGCATACGCTATTCCTTATCCTGAGGAGGCGGCCGATGCAGTATCGATCAGGAACCTACGCCCGACGAACGCGAAGCTCTCGAGTCGTACTTCTATCTGCTATCCCGCCTGTATCCGTGCGGCGAATGTGCGGCCGAGTTCCAACAATTACTGAAGAAGTTCCCTCCCCAGGCAAGTACATCCGGGGCCTGCCTAACGTGCACATGGTGACATGCAGATATCTAGACTTCATCAAGACGGTCGGCAGCGCTCTGGTATGCCTTATCCCATTGTTGTCGGGCGTTTCCCAGTCGTGATTTGGACATTGCGCACAGGCTCTGCCATGTACATAACCAGGTGAACGAACGCTTGGGAAAGCCGGAGTTCGACTGCGCGCATCTTGACGAGACGTACGATTGTGGTTGTGGCGACGAACCCGTCGGTGGTCCTACGACTGCTCGCGACACCACGGATGCGGCACACGACGATCTGACGGGCGTCGACCTAATCAAGGGCGGGTGACCACGGGGTCGTGATCTTCCTTCATCGTTACAATGCAGGGTAATCGTTCTCGTGGTGCGGATGGGTAATGACGGTGTAACAGTATGAACACTAGGTATGCAGTCATGTAGATTGTATCGCAGCAAGCCATCGGAGCGTGCCGAGCCCTTTAATGCTTCCGGTAACTGGATATCGCCGAGAGAGACCATTTTGGCATAGCACGGCGTTTCGACACATCGCGGCGGAGACTTCTATTTCGAACAGGCGCCACAAGGGCGCTCATTCGAACCCTGCTCGAACGACGCGTCAGTCAAAAGCGTGCCAAGTGTGCCATCGGTCGACGAGGAGACGACGTATGCATACATACGCCAGGTTATCGAGCGTGCAAATATGGACGCGCTCGCCACGTCCGTGATCCAACGCACAACGAGCGGCTTGAACGCCAACCTATGCAATGCATGCGATCACCAAGAGACGACGTGCCAGAACGGTCCCTCGTATGCGTGTGTTGACTGTCCAGAACAGGATCTCGAAAATTATGCACACGTTCTCTTCTTGAGCGCTCCCGGTGAAGAGCCGGTATCTTCATTACCACTTCCGAGTCGTCTTCTGCTCCGGTCAGGCACTAGTGCGCCAGCCATGAGCTACCCGGCGTAGGAATCGCAACCCTGTGATGGACGAGCAACGAAGCCGACGGTAAAGGTGTCTCGGACCCGAACAGCACGCCTTTTCCATTTCATTCGCAAGGTCAGCTTACGTCGCTTCCTTGATGCAGTCGAGAAGGATTATTGTAAGTGATACAGATGCGACGATATTCGAAGAGACAAACGACGGTTGACAGAACGATTGGCGTTTATAGGGTCCGTAGCAGCAGCACACAGACGGGGATCGCAATGGGAATCTACATCCCCCGACCTCGTCCACGGCCGCCCCGCATAGGTCCTCCACGTGGCCCACCACGACCTGCAAACACATGGAGTGTCAGTCGATGATGACCTTATTTATACATAATCGAGTAAGCTTTTACCTCTTTGCGGCGCGCCGCGGCCTGCAGGCAGATAGCAGAGAAAAAAACACATGAGCGGCGAGATAATGAGAGAAGCGAAGACGCAGGGTAAGACGAGAGAAGAAGGGTGGAGGAATGGAGGGGTGAGAGAGGAAGGATCTGGACAACGTACCTCCGCGTCCTCCGCTGACATGCGAGCCGCGCGCGCTACGGCCTGCCTCCCGTGCGCGGGTCTGCTCCTCCTTAACGGCGTCGAGAAGGGTATCAGGTACACGTAAGTATTTGATCTAGATAAAAACGTAGGGTGGAACGCGGCACGCCGGAGTCGGTCAGCGATCTGCCCAGTTCGGACCAGAATTGGGGTGGGTGGGGGGGGGGCGACCGACCGTGCTCCCGCGGATGTAACATTCTTTCAACTTCCAAAAGCGCTCGCCGTCGGCCGAGGTCTGGTAAACCTCGCGGAGGGTGATGTTCATAAAGTTGTCGCAGTTGATCAGGTGGCCGTTGAACGTTTCGCCATTTTTGAGTTCGACAAGCTAGTATGCCGCGACGAAAGGATTTTGGAGTGCGTTGTGCGGTCGGACATCGGAGAGTGAGCGAGGCGTAGCGCGTAGAGAAAGGAAAAGGATGTACATCAGTCTCTGGCGGCCGCGGTTGAGGAAGGACGGCGCGAGCGCACCATGGGCTTGTTCTGCGCCGCGTTAAGCAGAGAGAGAGGCAACTACACCGGGCGCGTCAGTTCCCACAAACCGCACAGACTGAGAGCATCGCGCTTACCATGGGCGCGAATGAGAGCGCGACCGGCCAGTTCCAACCGAGGATGTGCGATGGAGAGGCAAAACCCTAACCTGAGCTCGAAGGACGGGCGCGGTTGATTGGCCTGCAGGCGCCCTCGTGTTGCGATTGGCTGCGATGAGGCGGAGTGCAAGTAACATCCACGCTAAGCTGAGCCGGTCTGGGCTCGAGATCGTCCAGCCGAGTGCGCGGCCTTCTTAAGAGGAGTGCACGGCCGAGGCACGGTCGCCCGCCGCCACGACTCGCCCGACCCCGCGTCGCGTGCCATCACCGGACCTGACAATAACCACCTCCATAACGCGCCGAGCTATTATATATACCACCGACGCCCGGTCCTTCTCGTCTGACTCCTGCACCTCTATCTCTCACTCGGAAGGCCCTACATAACACCTCGTTGATTGCCGGAAACACTCCCGCCCAATCGACCTCGCTCCCACCATGCCCCTCCGCCCGCGCCCCGTCCCGCTCGAGCCAGACTCGCTCTACGTTGTCACCCAGCCCCTTCTGCACGGGTAAGCCCATTCCCTCATATCCCACCCGGCACCGAGATCTCATCTTCGACGATTAACGTGCCCACACAGCGCCTTCCACTGGTCCCTCCTCCACATCTCCTCCACCGGCCAGGCAACCCGACACCACTGGGCCCGCGCCGCGTTCCCCGCGTCCGCACTCTCGCCGTCTCGCTTCCCACAGTGCGCGCCGCCCCGGAACCACCACCGGCACCACCACCCCTCCTCCTCCTCCTCCTCCCACTTCTCGGCGCCGAAATCGACGCCGACCGAGTGCTACAGCTCGCAGACGATCGCGTGCCCCATGACCGCGACGCCCTCGACCGTCGTCCTCGCGTATTTCAAGGTGCGCGGGTACGCTCCCGTGCCCGTGCCCGTGCTCGCCGACATCTGCGCGCACGCCTTCCCGCGCACCTACGGCTCGACGGAGGCCAACCGCGCAAAGGGGCTGACGTGCCGCACGTGGGTCACGAAAGTGCTGAAGGGCCTCAGGGAGGCGGGCTATCTCCGCCGGGATCCCTCGGGGATCACAAGCTTAAGAGGGCCGCAAGCCGGTGGTGGTGGTGGTGGTGGCGCAATCGAGGACGCCGAGCTGGAAGAGGAAGAGCGGATCGAGCGCGAGGTGACGCAGAAGAGCCGGCAATGCGACGCCGAGTACGCGACCGCGTTCTTATGGTGTCGCGGGTACGACACGCTTGTGACGGTCGTATGATGCAGGCCGGCGAACGACACATAATGACCCTGGCACTGTACCACACATCGTCAGTGCGGGTTTTCCAGAGGAATGGCGTAGGAACAGAAACCACATACCCACTCGCCACGGACCATGTAACACTTTACTACGTGTATGTACTTCTATCGGGGTGGAATAATGGTGATATACAGTGCGAGGATCTTCCCTTCAAATCAAGGTTCATTACCGTCGGATCTTCCTATCCGCCCATCGCCGTAGAGTAGATCCGCCCAAGCCCAAAGAAAGAGAATAGATGGAAGCAAATATGCACGCTGAAAAGCAGGCTTCTATGTCCGCTTCACAGTGGGTAAACCAGCAAGCGCTTCGACACCTCGTACGCGCGCTCCGTCGCTTCGTCAAACCGACCAATAGCAGCGACCGAAGTGTCCGACTCTACTTCAGAGTCCGCTTCCACGCCCGACTCTATCCACCCCGCGCCTAGCCAGATTCGCAGCCACGCTCCGCGGCAGCCCCAGTGGGGCCGGCGGAGGACGTGAAGCTGCCAATGGCGCGGGAGCCAGCCCGAGTCCTGCCAGTCGACGATGCCGGACAGGCGCCATGCGCCGCCGCTGGAAGGATCACGTCGGACGAGGATGTTTTGTAGGCGGAGGTCGGTGTGCACCCAGACGACGGGGTCGGCGGCGAGGACGGCGAGCGCCGCTTCTGGCGCGAGGTCGTCCGCGGTTTCAGCCGGTTTTGTCGTCGTGCAGTTTGGTGGTGAGGGGGCGGGGCGGTAGGTGGGCGGGTGCGCGAGGAGGTCGGGGAGCGCGGCCGGGTCCGAGGTGCCGGCCATGTAGGCATAGCAGGCGAGCGTGGAGGGAAAGGGCCCCGCGAGCGACTCCTCGGCGGCGGCGTGAAACTTGAGGGGGTCAGGAAGGCCGTGGCCGCTGGCGCTGAGCATCACGGCATGGACGTGTCCGCCGTCGTCATGGGGTCCTGTCGGAGGAAGCCCAATAATATGACCGGATGAAGCCGAAGTCCCCGCTTCGGAGTGCGGCGCGGGGGAGCGGTCGGGGGAGAGGCTCCAGAGGCGGTCGATGACGCCGCGAACGTCGCGCACGATGCGGGCGGTGTCGGCGTCTGTTAGAGCGTCCGGGGACGCGTCCATGAGCTCCGACATGCGTACGCCGGGAAGACGCGTGAGCAGCGTGTACGTGAAGGTGCGGGTGGCCGGTTCCGGGTCGCCGCCGTCTTCAGTCTCGTCACCATCGATAACGTCTTCGATGGGACGGTCGGACGGATAGACGACGGGCTCCGAGACGGTCACCACGTCGAGCAGTCGCGGGATGGGCAGGTCGGGCAGGCGCGCGTTGAGGAAGCGGAGCGCGTCGGCCTCGGTGCTCACGCCGCGCGGCGTGCGCTTGAGTACGAGCGGTATACCGAATCGGAAGTAGCGCACGTTCGCGTCGGTCTGCACGGGGGCGAGGTAGTTGGTGCTCGCGGCCACGCCGGACGCGAGCGAGAAAGGCGGCTCGCCGGCCGGCCGGCTGAGGGCGAGGTAGAGCCGCAGGCGGAGGTGCGCGAGCGCCCGACGGACGTAAATTTCGAAGGACGCAAGGGGGGGTGCGGACTCGGAGGCGTGCGGAAGCCACATCCGACGTACGCAACCGTCGGGTCCGTCGCGCTGGCAATTTGGGGGTTTCTGTCGGAGGAGGGTATGTTAGCGGATGAAGACAGGGGTAAGAGAGAGGGGAGCCAAGCGCTGGGCACGGGGGGCGGACCGAGGAGTGGTTGGAACGGAAGCAAAAGTTTATTTGGATATATGATGATGATATGACAGCCTGAGGAAGCGCAAATTGCCACAGCGTGCACTTACCGGGCGGCGGGCGATGCTTCCACGGTGACCCTGCAATCTGCAAGACCCGGGCTCAGTTGGAGCGCTATCGGGAGGGAGACGCTACGACGTGGCCGGCGAGCGTGAAATTGTGCGGTCGCCAGAGACGCGGAGGAAGCCCCTATCCTCTTATGTGACGTCGGAGAGGGCGAGCAGCGGACGATATAATAGTCTCACCGTGGGAATAAAGCACGTGAATGGGCAGTATCCGGCGGCTTATCGGATCAGAGTGGGCCCAGATAAGATCGTGCCGCGAACCTCGAAGCGTCGCTGGCAACTGGCCCAGTCCAAGTCACTTGAGTTTCTGACTCGGGCAAGTCACTTATCTACCGGGCGCTACTATACCTCTCCCGCTCACTTGTATCGATTGTTCTATCTCCCAAAATGTCGGACTCGACGATAGTCTACTACGTGGACGAGGCCGCAGGTTCCGACACCGCCGGCACTGGTGCGCAGGATGCACCTTATCAAACGCTGGCATACGCCCTCTTTGCACATGGCCAGGACAGCAAAATCCAATACAGGAAAGACTCAACCGCGGCGTATGACGAACCCACGAAATCCGCGCTGAAGAAGGCGAAAAAGGACGCCGATGGAATCGAGAAAAAGAGGAAGAAGGCCGAGGAGCTGGCTGCACGCGCCGCCGCCGCTGGGAAGGAGGAGACGGAGCGCCGGGAACGGCTGCTCGAGGAAAGCAAGAAGATCGTGCTGACGGAGGATACGTCCCTTCCGCAGGCTGCCCGAGTGCGTAGACCCGTCCGTGCTCGTGTGCACAGGAGGCTTGCGTGACTGACTGCGGCGATCACGACACAGGCGAAGCTCGACTCCCTGACGCCTCTGCGTGGACAGCGCGTACGGGTGTTCGGATGGGTGCACCGTGTGCGCGACCAGAAGGGGATTATCTTCCTCATCCTCCGCGACGGCACCGGATATCTTCAGACCGTTCTCTCGGGAAAAGTGGTGCGTCCGTCTGATCCCAACCCCCTTGCCCTCTGCTTCCAATACAATCTCCCCTCGCATGGTCCGTCCTTGCACCGCGCATCGATCCGGAAAATCTGCGGGTGATCGCTTTTTTGCCACTGATCATCCCACCATTCACACGTAAAGATTATCGGCCCGGAGCAGCGCATACCGATTCCAGTGGGGTGCACCTCCGCGCGGGATGCTCCGCCGCCGGCTCCCCATCTTCTCTGTCCCTTCTGTCCTATCCATCGCTCCATCTGCATGCACGAACTCGAGTCCGCTGACCTGGCGTTCGCTTTTCATCTCCGCAGGCACAAACCTACGATGCCCTCACCCTCACACTCGAGTCTTCGGTGGAGCTTGTGGGTACACTACAGGCGGTGCCTGAGGGCAAGACAGCGCCAGGAGGCCATGAACTTGTCGTCGATTTCTGGCGTGTACTCGGCGCCGCACCCGGAGCTGAAGATGCCTTCACCAACCGCCTCAACGAGGTCAGTCCCGGAGATCATTCTTCCGACGCGTTCCCGTCTGAACTGTGCTACGTAGAAATCGGATCCGTCTATCCTCGCGGACCTCCGACATCTCGTCCTCCGCGGCGAGACCGCGTCCTCCGTCCTTCGCCTCCGCGCACACCTCCTCACAGCCTTCCGCGCCTCCCTCCGGAGCCACTCTCTGCTCGAAGTCACCCCGCCATGTCTGGTGCAGACGCAGGTAGAAGGTGGCGCGACACTCTTCAAGCTCGACTACTACGGCCAACCCGCGTTCTTGACTCAATCCAGTCAGCTGTACCTCGAGACGTGCCTCCCGAGTCTCGGGGACGTGTTCTGCGTCCAGGAGAGCTTCCGAGCGGAGAACAGCCATACGCGCCGACATCTGAGCGAGTACACGCATTTAGAGGCCGAGCTCGCGTTCATCACGTTCGACGACCTGATGGCTCACATTGAGGCGATCGTGCGTTTGATCCTTACGGGAATCATCCTCGATGCTCACTCCTACCCTTCCTTTCGCAGATTTGCGAAACTGTAGACAGGCTTCTGCAAGATCCTGTGTCGGCCGCGTTGATCAAGCAGCTCAACCCCAAATTCGCGGCCCCCTCCCGCCCCTTCCTGCGCATGCCCTACGTCGACGCCATCAAATGGTTGAACGAACACGGGATACAGCACCCCGAGGAAGATGCGGACGGCAATGTCGTGCTGAAGGAAGACGGCACGCCGAAGATGGTCGACCATGCCGTTGGCGACGACATCGCCGAGGCGGCCGAGCGGCAGATGACGGACATACTCGGCGTGCCGATGTTCCTGTACGGGTTCCCGAAGGAGCTCAAGGCGTTCTACATGAAGAAGATGTCAAAGAAGGAAGGAGAGGACGGCCCTGTGTTCACAGAGAGCTGTGACTTGTTGATGCCGGGCGTCGGAGAGATCGTTGGTACGTTATCAATTTCGCGGATGAGACGGTCTTCTTCTGACGAGAATCCGTCTTTTAGGTGGGTCCATGAGGATAGCGGATGCAGAAGAGCTTCTTGCGGCATACAAGCACGAAGGTATAGACCCCGAGCCGTACTACTGGTTCACCGACCAGCGCAAGTACGGCACCTGCGAACACGGCGGTTACGGTCTGGGTGTTGAGGTGAGATCTGTTCTCCCCCGAAGCAGCTTGCGATTTCTGACGTTGGTATGCTTCCATCATCAGCGTTTCCTCGCGTGGCTCGCCGACAGGTACACCGTCCGCGAATGCAGTCTGTACCCCAGGTGGCCAGGCCGTGCGACGCCTTAAATTCCGTATGCCGATCGGGTGCGGGCTGATCATCGCCTGTGTGCGAGCGTCGTAGTGTGTGATCTAGATTCCGACCGTTGTTTTGGGAGTATTTGGGTCGAGGTCGTCATGTCCAAAGCCGCTACTTATGTCGCGGTGTGCCTTTGTGTTTGTGCCTTCTACATACCGTTATACTCCGCATCCATATTATTTATTTGCCCTGTCCGACCGAACTACAGTACTTACTGCAAGTTCTAACCTCGCTGCGGTCGACAATGACGTCGCCGACCCGTCTCGCTCACGTGGTCTTGAACTATACTTCTGTCCTTGGTCGCCGCCATCGTCCCCGCACATGCCGTTACATTGATCAATGCTATGAATACCACATATCAAGGGTTCCCGTCAATTGGGCGCGCTCTCTCTGCCTTTCGTTATACCCACCGCTTCCCAGCTCAAGGAGGAAGGAAACGCATTGTTCGTCGAGCAGGAGTGGGCAGCAGCACATGCCAAATTCACCGAAGCCATCGCTCTCGATGGACAGAACGCGATCTTGAGAGCGAACCGCGCCGCATGCGGTATGAAGCTGAGACGGCAAGTGTTATCTCCGCTAGTGTCTTTCTGTGTCATTCACAGCGCGAGCGTTCTCAGGTACCATGACGCTCTGAAAGACGCCCGGAAAGCGACAGATCTTGACCCGAGATATGCCAAGGCTTGGGCTCGTTTAGCAACTGCTCAAGAGGTTCGCCTTCGCTGAGCAATGCTCATGATCGCGGATTCATTGTACTTCTTGCATGCACAATTCAGCGGCTGCAATATCCCAGTATCGGCTCTTGGGAACGCGCTTTGGCTTGTCTGCCAACCCAAGGTCTATCTCTCGTGGAGCGGAAACAGAAGGAGCAATACACGGCCGGATTGAGGGCTGCGGAGGCGTATGCGAAAGCAAAGCTCGAGCCGATCAGGGCCGGGCCTTTGCAGTTTGGCGCGATGCCGTGGGACCGGGCGGCGGAGCTGAAGGTCGAGCTACAAAAGAGGGCTGAAAACGGTGACGCGAGCGCGAATCGTAGCAGTGCCTGGGTGATATGCGGTGCCTATCGGGTATATTCGTCTCAGCTTCATGTCATCGTGATTGTGATGACCTTTCGCCTCAGGATTTTGAGGACGGCATGACGTGTATGCGAAGCATCAAGAGTGTTCTTGTTCCGGGAACTCAACAGTTCGCTGTGAGCGGTCCCGTTAGGGTACAGTTTTTTTACCCTGCTCTTGGAGTCCTGTAGATGCGTAGCATAGTCACAGGGGTTGGAGTTCTTGTCAAATGCCGTGCTACGGGACAGCCGAGTCTTTCACTTCAAGCTTGGAGACAGAAAGTGAGTCAATGTTGCTTCTGTCCTCCGTTTCCGGTCATGACGAGCATATTGTACAGATTCGACGAGATGTACAACGATCAGGTACTCTGTCTTCGATTTCTAGACACACACCACTGCTCGCTGACAATCACCAGGATGCGCTCGTTACTGCACTTTTCCGTAGTTGGCAAAGGCAGAGTGCCGAACAGGTCATCGAATCGGCCCAAAAGCGCCTGAAGAATGAGGGCTGGACACCTACCCGGACTGCTCTGTCCGCCACCGTCCGGTACATTTAGCCAATCCTTCGATACCTGATCGTACATTTACGGCTGGTCAACAGCTCGTGGATCCTCCGTGGATACATCACGGGATGTGCGAACACCGATACCAAAGCGTCAGCGTATTGGTATGGCGAGGCTCTCCACGTTCTGGAATGGGGACAGCAAACGTGGAAGAAAGAACAGAAAGCCGTTCGGGGAGCGATTTTCGAACATACGTTTGTGCGCGGTGTCCGAGGTCTACACCTGGACGCATACATGCAGGTTCGACGATTTGACAAAATTGGGTGCCTTTGCAAGTGGCCCTGACGCATCAGACAGTCGTGTGCATGGGATGCAACGGACGACCCGGAATACAGTTGGGAGAGGGTGTTGGAAGAAGCACAAGAACAACTGCGCGATATCCGGGGGCACCCTATCGTCGATCCGGACGATCCTGGATTCTCGAGGTTCCCCCTCTGCCCTGTGCCAAGCGTCTAACCTAATGGTTGTATGTTAGTTCCTTCTGTGACTATCCTCGGGGTCAGGCATTCGCGTTCGTATAAAATTCTAACGTATTTGGCGCGATATTCATGTTCAAAACCCCAGGGCGATTGGCCTCTACTTCAAGCATCTCGCCCGATTTGGCCCAGATAAAGATCAAGCGACAGTGAACAAGCATCTCGACGAGAGTGCGTCCATGTACCTCGCTGCCGCTCATGCTTTCCCGGCGGATGACGAACATCACGCTTGGTGCGCGACTTGCACACACCATGTCTTGCCAGCACTAACGCCTATCAGGTTCTTGTACTGCGGGGTGGAGATTATGTTCGAGGCTGGAAGGCCCCTTTCTCGGACGCTTCCTATTATCTCCGACATTCGGGAGGTCATGCCCAAGTACAAACCCATATGGGAGAATTCGCTGATGGGTCGCAAGGGCATGGAACAAAAGCTACAAATGGTCAGGTTCATTTTCATCGCTTCCTGTTCAAGTACTAGTTTTCATGAATATCTCTATAGTATATCGACTTCGCGTCTACCACCCAAAAGTCTGTGGATGAAGGCACCCACATATTGGAGTCCGTAGTTTGGCCTGACTGGTTTCTCAGCGGATGAGATGCCAGAACCTTGCAACTGCATCGTCTGAGAGATCGTATCGCAGCGATTGAGTCTAGACAAATTTCCTTGGCGTTTTGGGTGACTCAGTCAATGTCAATATGATCTTGGTCAATATCAAAATAAACTATCTTCATTGCAATCCCTCCTTGGTCCCTCCAATATACCACGTGAAAGCAGCCGCATACTGGTACGGCGAGGCTCTTCATGTTTTGGAGTGGGGGCAAGAAGCCTGGAAGAAGGTGCCGAGATCTCAGCGGGGCGCGATCTTTGAGTATACCTTCGTCCGTGGTGTACGTGTGCTGCACCTCGAGGCATCCACGGGATTGGTGCGCCTTGTTGCACCTGTATCGAGATTTTGAGCCAGGCAGCGGAAGGGGACGACTTGGAGTACAGCTGGGACAAGGTGTTGGAAGAAGCCCAAGATATTCTACGTGAAATCGAAGAGCATCCGTACATCCCGACGGAACCGGTCGATCCCGGGTTTGTGAGGTTCGATCCTCCCTTATCATATTCATGCAAGAGAGCCAACATTACCTATCCTATAGCCCCTTTTACATTTGCCGAAGCGACAGCGTCAGTAAGCTCTCCCGTCTTATCATATGCATAAAGACGACAAATGCATGATTCAGGGCAATTGTCCTCGTCTATGAGAAGCTTGCGCAAAGCGGACCGGACAACGATATAGATTCTATCAACAAGCATCATGATAGATGCGCTTCTATATATCTCGCAGCTGCCCTTCAACTTCCCCCCTGATGACGAGAAGCATCCCTGGTAGGTGTCGCGAAGACGCATTGCTGCAAGTTCTATTGATTGTTTCAAGGTACCTCTGCTGTGCTTTGGAGGCCATGTTTAGGCGTGCTCGGCCCCTCGTCAATATATTGCCTATCATCGATAGGATTCGTGATGCAATACCTAAGTATAAGCGCATCTGGGAGCACTCGGCGATGGGACACGAGGGTATGGAAGACAAGTCGAACATGGTCAAATCGACGCTACCTTGTTGCTCCCGAGACTCATTGTTATTTCTGTAGTTCGTCAAATTCGAAGACGAGGTGAAGAAGGCGATGAAGGTGTCCTCACGTTGGACTCCGCAGTCAAATCGAAGTGGGTTTACGACGAGAGAATCTGACCGGAGATGTGTGGTACACGTGTACATCGTACACAAAGCTTTCCTGCACCTCCAGAACGGTGGACATGCATTCTCTTTTCACGTGCTGGTGCCAATTGAAATTCTGAGATTCAATGTTTCCGCCCATGGAAACCATTTGCGAGCGAAGAGACGGTTCATCGCCATGTCCTCACCAAATCCATTCTCAGCCGTCGTTGAAGCGGCCCATGACGATCCTGCAGAGATACAGAAGGTGTACACCGCACACCGCACTCAAAGGTTTGCGAAACAACGCAGCCTCTTCCTATCCGAGGCTTTCAAGCCCGAGGTCGATACCATTCTCCAACGCACGCTCGACCCGTCCATAGAGCCTGGCTATGTCGATCCCCGACATTCCATCGTCCTCTGGGCGCGCCCCCCTGCCCCCGTCCGCGCGCTGGTGGCCGAAATACAGCGGAAGTTGCTCGTCGCGGCACCACACCTTTGGGCGATGCCCCCGGCCAACCTGCACACGACCGCACTCGAGATGGTGTACTCCGTGACCGAAAAGGAAATTTCCGCAATCATGGCTATCATCGGGCCGGCTATCGGACAGATGACCGACTACACGCTCACGCACCGGACCAGGCTGGCCAAGCCGATGCTCGCATACGACGTGGGCGGAGTCGCACTCACCTTGGTGCCTGCAGCGGGCGAAGGCCGTGAGGAGCGCTCCGAGGATACAGAGGCGGAGGATGATGACGCCTACACGTATCACCACCTCCGCCGCGATCTGTTCGATTTGTGTTGTTCAACTGGACACATCATCACGAGTCGATACGTGGTTCCATCGGCACATATAACGATCGGGCGATTCATCACCGACATCGATTTCGTTCTTTCGAGCGAAGATCGCAAACCAGATACAGTGAAGGTGAAGAGGTGGGTGGATACGGTAGACGAGATCAATGACTGGCTGCAAAGCGAGTACTGGCCCGCAAATAGTGATATCAGAGCTGGGGGAGAATGGATCGTCGGGGAGGGCGTTCCGCTGGAGTTAGGGGCAGGGCGTGTGTGGTATGGTGTAGTACAGTAGAGAATCGAGTACGCGTAGGCGAAGATTTTCATCGCGAGCTCGACAGATGTAAAGAGTTCAGTATGTGTGGGGTAGCAGTAGTACGATACGTAGAACGTGGCGAATTCGAAAGGTCGAGGCGAACGCGCAAACGGGACGACACGGTCAGATGACCTAATTCGTCTAACGCTGCTTGGCCTTGCCCACCATCTGATCGTGCCGTTCCAGACAAAGAACCGAACACTGCTTACGCTCGTCAATGATGAATTACGCCGCACAGAAGTGCACTTCTGCTTCGGCTTCATTGACGCAATGATCCGTCAGAGCAAGCCGTCGTTCTCGTGACTGCCAGTGCCGCCAATTTGCCTCCGCTTTACGACGGTGTCTTTCCCCCCAAACCTAGGTCTTGCACAGACGGCCTGGTCTACGCTTCCTTGTCTACAGTGGATTGATCCCGGAGGTTTCTCCTGACTGATCCTCCTTGTACTTCGTAACCCGTATCGCTTGCTCACGAGTTTCGACGCAGTAGCAGCACACCTTGCACTGTAGAATGGCATGCGCGACAATGGATTGCGTGACTCATGATCAACTCTTCGAGAAGTCTCGCTGCTTGGAATGGATCATCGTTGTCCTGATTTCCCCTACCACTACTTCACTTCAGTGCGTATGCCATATGATGGACGACTCTTTCTGGAACCGGGTCGCCGTTGGATCCTCTGACGCAACGACGGTGCATCCAAGCGGCTGTCGGAATGGTGCCGCGTTCCTGCTGACCATCTTGCGGCAAATCCCCGGTTCGGCGAGGGTCAGCAAGATCGTTGACATTTCTCCGAGTTGATTCCACCCGACATAACGACGCCCTGTTCTACAGCGTCCCTTATAAGGGTCTGAAAGCATGAACTACTCAGCGTTGAACATTTGTTAACAAGGTCTCAAGATGTACCGGAAGCTCGCTCTCGCTGCTGTGCCCGCTTTTGTGGCATTGCCCCACGTTCTCGCCCAGCAGAGCGCATGGGGACAATGTGCCTACCTGCATTTTCTTTTGGCAAGCGTACGCTGAAACAAATTTCAAGGTGACGGAATTGGCTGGTCTGGAGCAACGACTTGTGTTTCGGGGTAAGAAGATGCTGTATATCAGGTAGCTAGCACTGGACACTGACTCGCACAAGTTACGTCTGCACCTACCAGAACGACTGTATGCTTTACTTTGAATCTTCCTCCTTCTTCTTGGGCTGAAAGTGGATCAAGACTACTCGCAGTGCATTCCCGGGGCCGCCAGCTCGAGCAGCAGCACGATGTCGGGTGCTACGTCCAAATCGTCAACTGTCTCATCGACCTCATCCGCTCCGACGTCAACATCCACCACAGCCGTCAATTATTGGTTCAGCTTGTCCGTACCAGGATGATGCCATGACTCCACACCGCATGAATCTTACTCTAATCATAGCGGGGATTCGTACACCCAGACTGGGTTCGTGACAACGGACACTCTTCCTGCGGTTGGAAACCCCCTCGGAAACCCCGATTACCCGGTGAGCACATACGCACGAACACTCCTATATCTTGGCACTGATGATGATGATGATGTCAAGGGTTACACCGCAGTGGGTGGCGAGAATTGGATAGACGTTGCTACCACCGTCTACAACCACTCGACCGTTCTCACTTGGAACTACGCTTATGGCGGCGCGACCATTGACGCATCGCTGGTGGCACCTTACGAACCGACCGTTCTGTCCCTCACTGACCAAGTTAACGAATTCCTTGACGGTGCCGCCAGCAAACCCGCGTCTGCGCCGTGGACCAGCTCCGACGCACTGTTTTCCGTCTGGATCGGAATTAACGATATCGGCAATTCGTACTACCAGAGTGGCAGCCGTAGCGCGTGAGCTTTCGCTGTATTCAACCCACTTTAGGGCTCATTGCGAAAATGGGCGTCAGGTTTGATTCGACGCTGCTGAATGCATACTTTGCCCTGGTTCAGAAACTCGTGAGCCTTTCCTACATACAACCATCCATACGTTCTTGACATTGTACCCTCTGCAGTAGTAAGCCGACCTGATTCATGTATGATACTGGTTGAACATAGCGCAGCGATGTCGGTGCTCGCAACTTTTTGTTGGTATCCGAGATTCTCCTCTTTGATCTGAAGTTGAAGCCCTCGCACCTCTAGGTTCATCAACGTTCCCCCAATCGACCGTTCTCCCCTTGTGCGTTGTTCTTCTTGTTCTGTCTTCGTCGATCTGGCCCTGACCCAACTACACAGATGCTCGCGCAATCGACCGACGCGCAAGCTCTTGAAAAAACTGTGATCGCCGACTTCAACTCGCAGTTGGTGACCTACGTCAATCAGTTCAAGGCCAACAACACCGGGGTACGGGAAAGCCATCTACGTTACACCCAGCGCTTAATAGTTCTTCAGGTCACAACATGGATCTACGATGCCAACACTGCGTTTACCACCATCTTGGACTCGCCCACTACATACGGGTTTGTCGATGCCACATCCTACGGAAACACCGGTGATTTCTGGGGGTGAGCGTACTCCACCTCTTGACTGGTGGTGATTGTGCTGATTCAGTGTTCATCAAGCAACAACTATCACCCATCCAGTGCGTTGCGACTCTCTGAATATACAGACCGAGATCCTAACCTTCACTTTAGGCGCTGCTCAAGTCATGTTCGGCGAGCAGGTCGGGAAGTTGCTCTCGGGTACTGTTTGGTGAAAGCCGGAGATCACTGGAATAACAAAGCAGAATGTACTGTGCTGTCTCGAATCCATCCCTTAGCGCTGAGACACGTCGCAATATCACTTTGAATGTGCACAACACTTTTTCAGATGAGGAAGCTGGGAAATACACCACTCTTTGGCCGGTTGAACGACAGGCGTGCTACGGACTACGCAAGCGAAAAGGGACCGGGACTGTTGAACCCGTGACAGCAGGTCATCTACCAGATCCTGGTCTCCATCAGGAGGTCGCTACTTCCCTCAACACCGATGCAAGCCTTCAGGAACGCTTCCAATGCGTTGCGCTGGCGATTAAGGCTGTTGACGACGTCGGTACCAGGCTTCACAAGGGGCGCCTTCAGCATGTAGGACAGTAACGACAGGACAGAGTAGAGCGGCTTGAATTCGGCGTCGGGTGACGCGGAAAGGTCGCGGTACTTCACGCGCGTGAGCAGCTCCGTCAGGATCGAAAGGTCGAGGATGAGCGGAGTAGCCAGGAGAGAATCCTGGAAGAGCATTCAATACAGTATGCAGGATGGATCGTAAACATCACTCGCCTCGCACTCGTTGAAGATGTTGATGGTCGAGCGACCACCGCAAAAGATCTCCGAATAGTACTCGTCGATCGCGCGCTTGGAGTCGCCGACGGCAGGAACGTACTTGATGACAACAATGTGGTCGGGGTGCTCGCCCTTCTTACCCGCCTTGGCGTCGGCTTCGGTGGGGCGATTGTACAGAAGGTGGTTGGCGTTGACCATGTCGTCCACGACGCTGCTCTTGCTGATCTCCTTGCTCTTGAACTGCGGCTCCGCGGAGAGGTTGTGGCCGTCGTTGTTGCCGAGGTGGTTGTATGAGGCGATGGAAAGCGGCTTGATGCCAGCGTTGACGAGGAATTCGGCGAAAACGGACTTGAGTTTCGTCTGGCCGGACTTGAGGTCGTCGCCGCCGATGAAGCCGCGCTCACGCTCGGCGAGCTCGATGACGCCGGGGACAAAGGTGTTCTGCGGCGCGCCGTTTACAAAGGGCTCACCCTCTAAGATTGAGGCAACGGCGAAGAGCGTAGAGGGCGACACCTCGGAGTGCGAGCTTTTGATGGCCGCGAGCAGGTTGTCCGCTGTATCGTTCACGCCAGGGATGAGGTCACTGTAGCGCTCCGTGTTAGCGGTCCAGAACACCACAACACGGTCGAGCTGGTTGTCTGCCTTGAATTTGCGAATGTCGGCGCGAATATGCTCGAGGTGGGCGTGCTTGTCGGAACCGGGGATAACGTTGTCTGCGCGAGCCTCCTGGTTGGCGGCAATGAAGTCGGGGTAATAGATAGACGGGAGCGGTGCGCTCAGCTCGGCCATGAAAGGAGCGACCTGGCGCTGAAGATCCCAGTCGAGGACCTGAGCGCGGGACATGGCCTTGTCCATCGGGAGCCCGGAGATATCCCAACCACCGAGGACGAGGTCGTTGGGATGAACCATGGGCAAAACGTCGCACACCGGGACGTGGATCTCCTTGCCCGTTGCAGGATCAGTACCGAGCTGCACAGTTGACGCGCGCAGCATGGATCCGATGTAGTTCGGCTGCTGGAGACCACCCTTCGTGTGCCAGGTGATGTTGTGTCGGTTGGCGAGGACGGTAGCGCAGAGCGTAGTGCCGTTGTTCCCGCCCATGCCGACCATCATCAGACTGCGAGGTATAGTGAGCACGCAGGACGCGAAGCAAAGGGGATACGGTGCGTACCCTGTCTTAGCGACCTTCCTAGCCGTTTGGAGCTCGTACGGTTTGGCTGTCGGCTTGACCACGAACTGACCATCGGTAACGGTCACGTCCGCGCCACGATTGAGGAACTTGGATGTGATATAGTCGTCCGAGTACGACGTGTGCTCGGACTGGACGACTATGGGGTACGGACGACGCGCTGCCGTAGGGTGCACAGGCAGGAAGCCGTCCGCGTCGGTAGGGGTAGTGTATCCAGAAGAGTTAGATGCGGTGTTGGGAGCCATGTTGTACGAGATCTTAATGAGCTATAAGGAAGCCGGCGGACGTGTGCTTGGAACCCCGGTGAGGATTATGAGTGCTGCGCATCGCAGCGTCAGTCCATCGACGTCCGCAACGACAAGTGTGTCGACCACGTACCTGCCGAGCTGGTTCGAGTACATGCAAGGTCAAAGTAACCTGACGACTCTGGGGGTTGTGCTGAGGCCTTTAGTAGCTTTCTGAGAGTCGATACGCGTGCGCCTGTACGTGTTAGAAGACAAGAGCGTGTCTGGCTTATTCGAGGGTGTTGGGTATTTTATAGCAGCTAACGCGTGTTCGATCGACAAACTCGAACTCCCGATATCACCGGCCCGCCATCACGATGCACAATTTAGTAGTTTTTACTGATTTTACACGATGATATGGCTAGGTTCGTCGAGAGGACATCCGAATTAGGCACGTTTACAACGCTTTGATATAAACCCGAGGACTTGCGCCCCTGGTCGTGCAGCGTGGATCAACACATGCCCTATTTCTTCTTCTTACTCTTCCCGCCAGACTTTCCTTGAGATGCCGACTGAGTTGGCGGTGCTTCGAGCACCGCGGCACCCTGTGTCGCCCCTCCCCCTCTTTTGCTTCTGTGACGCCCAGTCGTGTATGTTGACCGCTCGCTCTTCTTGAGCCAGCGTTCGGGATCGGGAGGAGGGGTCACCCCAGGGATGACACCCTTGGGCACGCGCTTCGCGCGGGTCTTCCTCGGCGCTGGTGCGGGTGGCGCTGCCGCCGTCGGGTAAGCGGCAGAAGGAGCAGGGCCGACGGTGGGAGGTTGGGCAGTTTCGATCTGGGAAGTCGTAGCTGCGGGCAGCTGGTCCAACACACGCAAGTACCCCGCATTGATGAAATCGAGGTGCTGCTGGGCCGCTTGTAGATTGGTGAGAATATCATCGTGCTCTTCCGTTTGCTATCACCGTTATTCGGTCAGCACGAGCAAGTTTGCGCAACAGATTACCACTTACCGGTTCCGCGCTATCTAGAAGCTGATTGTATAGGTCGAAGGCGGACTGGTAGTTGCCCTGACGGTAGTTCTACAGGGATGGTTGTTATCTAGACCGAATATCGCCTCCCGTGTCAGACAATCGCTCACCAATTGAGCTTCGAGATGTAGAGCGCCTCGATCATCTTCGTCCGATAATTGCTTGAGAGCAGATTCCGCCTCATCTTCGCGCTGTAGACGGTACAACGAGTACGCTCTGCCGAAGTCATGACCGTGCTCCTTGTCGAGGGAATCGACGAGCGTAAGTGCAGCCTCGTATTGTTCAGTGTGCAGAAGCAGGAACAGCTTTGTCTGCAACGCGTCCTTGTCGTCCGCCGCTAGTCGAAGGACTGTCCAAGACCGCAATGAGCAAGGATGTAATGACTATGCTGAATGACGTTTCTCACTCTTATCGCAAGTGCGTATAGCGTTAGGGAAGTGTCCTCCGTCGATCTGAGCGCACAACGAGCCAAAAAGCTTCTTCAATCGTTCCTCCGTGGACAATGGCCGTTTAGCTTTGGGCTTGGAGGTGACGCCAGGTCGCGATTTCTTCTGCCCACTGGCTGCCGGCGGTGCAGCGGCCTTGCTCGGTTTCGGGGGCATCTTACAGCGCTAGCTATCGCGCTACTTCGGTTCACGCAGACGAGGTGACACTCGCGATCCCCAAACGAGACGAGTGAAGTTGGATACGAAGACGCGTTCAGCGACGCTTGCTCTCAGCCACAACTGGTGCCCCACCGTCATGTCAGCGGAAGAGTCAGTATCTCTACCAGGTACCCCTGTCGCAACTCTGACACCCTTGGAACGAACGGACAGGCAGAGCCAGCAGGATGCCCCGATGCAAGACGCGCAGGCTCAGCCTCCGCGCAACCGGCCCAAGCTGGACTTGTCTCTGGCACCGGGAGGGAACAAGGATCGCAAACGCGGTAAAAGCATGTTTGGATTATTACTCGGCACCCTGAACAAGGCAAAGAACGAGGACAAGGAGCGAAACGCCAGCGAAGCGGTGCGTGTCGGTTACCCCCAGTCCTCGTGTCGTTTGGTATGCTAACAGAACGTGGTACCCCATCTGTTTAGGCCAAAAAGCGACAAATGATTGAGCAAAGGTTACAGGCTAAGCTGAAAAAAGAGACTGATTCTGTCAGGAGAGCTGAAGAGGTCAAGAAGGAAAAGAACACTGCGAATCGCAAGGAGGAGGACCTCCAGCTGAAAGATTCCATTGTGCGTTTGTGCATATATGCCCATATTCTACTGCAATATCTTACTTATTCTTCTCAGTACAAACTTCGTCGGACACGACTACCTATACTCGCGAACTTCTTGAGTACATCCGACCGTATACCCGATGATCCGGAGGACCCTCTGGTTACCTCCAATCCGTTGGCGGAACCTCCTCGGACGCATCCTCCCCCATTGTACTACCTCCCAGCCATTCTCACTCCTGTGCAAGAAGCATTCATCAACGCACGGAAATCCCTCGTTCGTCCTATACCAATGTTATCTCTATCTTCGTGTGTACTGATCTATCTCCAGGTCAAAGAAGCCGTGGAAAAGGAATGGGCGACATTCAAGCAAGAGCGCGCCACAGGCATTGAGGAGATACGGCAGCTCCGACAACGAGTGGCTGAGGAGGAGGCTCGCAGGAAGGAAGAGCGTGCGAGTGGCGACGCAGACAAGGATGAGGTGCACGACGAGAAGCCGGAAGGCGACGCGGAAAAGGCGCCGTCCAAGGAGGAGGAGATGTCAGCGACGGATGTACATCCGGAGAACAGCGATTCTGCAGACAAGACCAAGACGCCAGAGGATGGGACCATGGATGTGGATGATGAGGCAGGGAAGGATGAGAACGCGAAGCCGGAGGCGGTCGTGCGTGCGGACGACGAGGAAGCGGTCGAGTATTGACCCTCCCGCTCTCTTTTGTTGCTCCTTGGCGCCTCACTTTTGCGGCGCTGTATAATATTCTATTATCTTCTGGCTGTGCTCTGTTGTTGCATGCTCCGTCTGATATCGCATCCTGCTTGACTGCGTTCCCACGCTGGACCACCTTGTTTTAGTACTTACTCTCGGTGCTCTCTCGGATTGTGTGAACTCTCAAGTTCATTTCCTACTCAGCTAGCTTTTTTGATTGAATGGCATCTCGTATGGCCAAGATCATTGAACGTTCGCGTTAGCTCCGAGCCTCGTCATTTCCCCGCTACTAGCACGAGATCTCGGCGTGCCTGTGGCCGTTCGTGAACCGCCGGTCAGCATACACGCACGCAAAGGCCTGCTTGTGCAAAGGACAGCTGTCGTCCGCTCATGAATCCGGGGAGCACTCAGTGCGAGAAGCGGTGCGTGACTGGAGCATCGATGGTCTAATGAGGCTTGCGCTAACCACGTTGGACTGTCCAGGACTCGATCAGGGTAAAATGTCATTGATCACGACCGTCCTCCATGCCTCTGCCTATGTTTAGGCCCGTCATGCAATTGGGTTTCTTGTTATGGTCAACTGTTTCCGGCTCTCAACATTTCCGGAGGCAGAAGGATGTTCAGATGTGTTCGGGCACTGGCAGATAGTGGAACTGCAGCGATGACATGGAGCATCCGAACATGCGGGGTTAATCAAACTAAGCATCGGTGCGCTAAGATGCGCTTCGCGGCCTTTGAGGCGGAGAACGTGGATCAGACCCTCCTCGTTCTCCAAGTGGCACGAGGATGCAACCCCTTCACGATCAGCTGCCGGCCTTTGCACGCTGCGATATGAACACCATCGCTAGACCACTCTTCCGACGAGAGGTATAAGAAGACGAAGCGATCTGCTCCACTGCTCAACGTCTCCGGGTCGCCTAGTCTACTCATTACACCTCCGCACACTCCTACGAAATTTATGTCTCACCCTCAGGTTCACGGAGTCGTCCTCCTTGTTCGCAATGGAGACCGCACAGAGCTGTATCAGGTGCTTATGACCACTACGTCGCTAGCCGGAACGTCGAGGCTAACATTGCGCTAGGACCCGAACACTTACAAGACCGGTTCTGTAGAGACGACTGCCCTCGGAGAGGTTCGAATCATTGTTTATGATCCCTCTCAACTTCATGGCTGATTAGAATTAGGTTCAATCTCACCTCCTCGGCTCGTACTTGAGGTCCCTGTACTTGGACAGCAACTCTCCCTCTCACATCCGGGGCCTGCGTACCGATCTGTGAGTCAATCTGTTTTCGGGGCAATAGACTGAACTCATGCCAAGAATCTGTCAGTGTCGACACAAAGCAAGTGCATGTTCGTGTCAAAGCTGGCGGCGAGGGCACGGTTGTGTTCGACTCTGCGATCGCTCTTCTCCAAGGCCTGTTCCCGCCCACATCCAACAATAAGATTGTCCTGGCCAACGAGACTGAGGTCATCGCCCCTCTCGGCGGGTATCAATACGTCCCTTGTCAGTCTATGTTTGCCCTTTTCTTTCGCGAATACCGTCTGATCTGTCCCCATAATCATAGTGGAGACCGTGGAGCCTTACAACGACCGTTCGTTGGAGAGCTGGACGGACTGCCCCGCGTTTCAGAAACACATCTCGAAGGTGTATGGATCGGACAAGTTCAAGGATATGGCAAAAGCTGCTGCACCATTCCTCCGCGATGTCAAGGATTTCGTGTACAACACTCCGGTGACGATGGAGAACATGGTGCGTGAAGCTCATCCTTGGCATCCTGATATCACTCACCTTTCCTTTTTCATTACAGTACAACGTCAGTTCTCGGCTCGGTGGAAAATAAGGGTTTTCATTAACGCTCAGTTTGTTTCAGGTTCACGACTTCATCAGCAGCGAGCTGGTCCACAACCGCTCATACGCTCACCGCCTTCCTCCGACGTTCATTGAGCAATCACAACACTGGGCAAATCTGCATGAAGCCGCCGTCTTCACGGACAAGGACATGGCCGGGATTGGACACAGTGTGTTTCGCTCCTTCGATATAATTGTCCGGCGGCGCTGATTTCTCGTAGTCGCCAGCCGCACCATTCTCAGGTCGATCCTCGGCGCATTCGAGCGCATCGTGTATAACGGTGACCCGCTGCAGCTGTACGTTCAGGAGGTCACCTACCAGCCGATCATTTCACTCCTGAGTCAAACCGATGTTCTCGACGAGCACCCTGAGCTGGCCGGCATCCGTACGTTCTCACGCTCGACTCCTTTAACCTGTGCCTGTTTAATGATGTTTGTATTCCAGCGAACTTTGCTAGCGCCATCGCCATCGAACTCCGCAAGGGTGACGAGGGAGACTCTCGGGACTATCTCCGTTTCAAGTTCAAGAATGGCACGTCGCATGACTTCCAGACCGTCAGCGTCTTCGGGAAGGGTGGTGACATCGCTCTGACCGAGTTCATCTACCGCCTCGAGGTCGGGCGCCCGTTCCATACGCATGTTGGGTCTTGTTACTGACGTCGCTTTCAGAACTCCGTCATCAACAACAACGCCGAGTGGAAGAGCGTCTGTGGCGCGAGCAAGTTGGAGACGGTCTATGGGACCAGCACCCAGGCTGGTTTTGTAGGCCTTTCTCTGCTCTTGTTCTTCATCTTTGCCTTCCTGTTCGCTCGCTTCAAGCGTTCGAAGGCGCGTACAGGCTACGTCAAGCTCGGTGAACCGACTGGCTTCGGGCAGGCGCAGTTCGTACGTAATGTTTCATGTCGGCCTTCATGTCGAATACCGTGAAACTGATCTTCATGCAGGCGCAGTTCACCCCGCCGTTTGTGTATCGCGATATCGTTGTTAGTGACGAGAAGGCGAGGTTTACCTAAGAAACATGATCATCTCCGGCCCGTATTCATTCATATCTCTCTGTCGCCACACCTGTACAACGGACTCCGCATTCATTCATTGTATGTAATATTGTGATCCATCTTATCCCCGCGTCTCGAATCGGGGTGTGTACACGCAAAACTCAACAGATAGCTAGCGACTGAGCGATATTAGGCCACATGGGCGCGTCTAAGACTGGAATACAAAGAGGCCATGAAAAGCAGGAAATAGGCATCTGCCTACGGCGGAAGCGCCGTACCGCATATAGATCGTCCGCTAACCCCCATGCTACAAATATGATACAAACGAGTTTCCACGCACACATCTCAGAAGGCAAGGAAACCCGCTGCAACGGCCACTAAAGCCGAACCCACTCCCGCAACTTGACGCCATCCCACAGCAACTTCTAACCTCGAGGCCGAGCTGGCGGAGCTAGTGGCGGATGCCGACCCGCTGCCTGAAGGGACTGTGACCGTGGACGCAGGGAAAGTTGTCATCGAGATCGATACCGAAACGCTTGTGACGGTCGTGGTAGCGAGTGAGACCGATGAGGTCGCAGAGAACGAGGTGAAGGGAAAGCTGAGGGAGACGGAAGAGTTTGCCTGGTCACAGAACTCCTGCGCCAGTGTCTCTGCAACTTGAAGGTCGGCCGCGCACTGGCCAGCGACGCAGTTGAACATGGCTTTCGTGAATTTCTTGCTGTGTACGCAGGGATCAACGATGTACATAAGAAACATATGGGAGAACAAACCTTGTACAGTAGCAATTCACGTCGACTACGCTTGTGCAGGTCGCATTGGACGCGGCAACGGCGAGGCAATTGGATACTAACGTTATGTCAGAACAGTGTCCTATGCGCGCATGATGTGCGGTCGGCTCACCACAGGTGGATACATCGCTCAAAGAAGGGAACTGTGCTGTACTTGTAGTACTAGCAGAGACGCTCACATTGCTGCTCGCGCTGCTGCTACTTGCACTGGTTCCGGTGGGTGCGGTGGTAAGTGTAGACCCAGAATGAGAACTCGACTGGGCTAACGCGCCCGGGAGAACAGCAAGAACAACGAGAGGGAGTGACCAAGAGAAATGCATGGTATAATGTCGACGGCACGTATCCCGGCCGAGCTTTTCGGGATGAGGTCGAGTATGCTGAGACAAACGCCGCCGGAAAGTACGTCCGAGCCTGACAGGTGGCGGTGAGAGCACCGTGTATGTCTCCCACGCGTCGGCGAGAAACACTGTATGCACATGATAATTTCAGTATGCGTAGCAATGGTCTAAGTACATTGGGAAGCGACTACAGGATGCAGATATGGGTAGCTATAATACACTGTCCTGAGACATGGCTTTTACAAAACAAAAACAGAACTAGGCCGCGAAGACGAAGAGGATGGGGGGCATAGGTGGGGTCATTGCGCGGGAGAGGTGGCAGACGCCTTTGTCGCTACAAGGATAATCGAACACTTCTTCCTGGATGCAGATCGGCGCGCTGAACGATTGGGCGGACGTAAGCTAGTCTATCGGTCGGCTTTGGCGACCGGAGGCGCCGTAGATAGCGCGCGAGGCGTTCGTACCGGAGAATGGAGGACACTGGGCTGTTCGTGCGTTCGAGGGGTATGTGTACCATCATGCTTCCCCGACAGAGGTTCGACAGCAACAATGTCCAGGTCTTCCTCCGACTCCGCCAGACCGGGCGTCGATGTCTGAGGCGGAGAGGCCGCCTCGCTAGACACCGGCGAAGTCCGTCCGTCCTCCGTCCTGGCACGTTTGTAGCTGTTCTTCGATGATGATCGACGCCCTTGCTCGTCTGCGCTCGCGTAGGCGACATCATCATCCACTTCCTCCGAAGAACGCTTACGGCGAGGTGATCTATCTTTCGTGGCACCCGTGAAAGCACCTTGGAGCCGCACACGCTTGGGCGGCGTCCCGGCTCGGGAATGTACGGTCCGATGCGAGTCGTCGTCATCCTCTTGCCCGTCTTCTTCAACCTCGGCATCGAGATGAAGGGAACTCCGTTTTCTCGGAATGACGTTCGACGCATCGGTTCCATCCGTCCGCACGTCTTCCTCCAGATCCGAACTTTCCTCTTCCTCTTGCGCCAATTTCCTCGCGATTTCCTTCAACTTTATCTCCATTTCGAATCCTTCTAGCTCGACCCCTTGCACTGCGATCAACGAATTTTCTTCGTTATCTTGCGCCAACTTTCTCGCGATTTCATTCAACTTTCTCGCCGTCTCAGATTTTTCTAGATCGATGGCGGCCTCTTGGCGTGCCAGCAGTAACGATGCGTCCATCGCCGGTATCTCGACCGCCTTCACTGCGGTCAAGGGCGCATCATCGAGCACAATCTGCGGTTGCGGCGCACGAGGCGTCTGGGTGGGCACAACTGTCCCTGCTGCGACATTCGCGTTGGAGACGGCGCGCTCGCAAATGCGGCATCGGCAGTGGTATAACGGGGCGCAAGCCTCGCGCCAGATCTGGACACAAATCGCGGATCAGTACTCCCTTATGGAGGCAAAGCGCGAGGCTTTACTTACCGATTTGAGTGATTCCCTTGCATACTGGGGGAGATCTGTGGCGCTGACAGGCACGTACGGGATCGCATGTAATAGCACGGGCGATTCCAGTACAGGAGATATCGGAATTGGGAATGTCGCGGGCGATCTCAGCGCCTCTTCTTCGTCCTCGTCTTTCTTGTCCTCGGCTGGCGGTGGAGACGGTGTCGTCTGCAAAGTGGACGTCGATAAGACGGGGCTCGTCGTGTGTGAACCCTCTGATTTGCCTGATGACGAGCTGCTGAGCTCGTCCTCCTCCTTCGTCCGTCGGGCCCTCTCTTGCCTCTCGCGTTCGCGCTGCTCTTTGCGCCCGTTTAATCGGCGCTGGCTCCAGTCAATGCCGTTGAACCAAGTTTCTTCGCGCCGCAACTCGGCGACCACCTCGTCAAGCGTCATCTTCGAGGCTTTTAGGGCAGCGTCGACGCCGTCCGCTGTGCATTCGATAACCAATCGCCGAACAATATTGTTCATGGCCGGTAGGAGAACGTTACGCAGTTGTCTTTGCCATGCACCATGCGCCTGCTCGCAGAGTCCATACGTAGGAGGGGTCTCGACGCCAACTGTCTCAGGTAGGGGGTGCGGGGCGTCAGGGTCATCTTCGGAGTCGTATGATATTGACCATGAAGCAGGGTGTTCCGCTGGGGTTACCGGTTTGTCGCGGGGTATCATGTTGTACCATTGGTCTGCCGGACTGCACCAGTAGCCATCCAGCACGCGGCGGCGTGCCCAAGCATCGATGGCGAGCATCTTGATGCCACCCGCGTCCTCGGATATGTGCAACGCTTCGTCGTCGTCCTCGTCGCTGTACTCGTCTTCGCTCTCATAGTTCGCGCCGTTTTCGCGCGACGCGAGCTTGTTCGCGGCGACCGCGTGCGAGAGGAACTCCGCGATCTTGGTGAACCGCCTGAGCCAGTGCTTCTCCATAGCAAGCGCGATCACCTCCGTGATGTTGCCCTCGCCCATGTCGATGAACGCCTCGATGGTCTGCCGCGTTTCCCAGTCGACCGAGTCCCATCTAGGGTAACCCGTGGCTTCACGTTTGACCGGGTCTGGTGCGACGCGACGGAGAAGCGCTTCGTATCGGCAGCTACGGCACGTCGTCTCGGCTTGGGGCCACGTCTCCTCGTCCTCGTTCTCCGCGCACATCGCGTGCATGTCGAGCTCGACCTCGGCGGCGCCAGGCACGGTCGCTTGACGGAGGCATAGCGAGCAGAACGCGTTCTTTTTGTGGTCGCGGCAGACACTGATGTTGCCGAACGTCGGGGTGAAGGCGCACTTCTTGCCGAGCGCGAGCCCGTTGTTCGCGTAGGGGTAGTTGACGCGGCAGACGAGGCAGGAATACGAGGTGATGTTGCGGAAATGGCGGTGCGGGGCGTGGCGGATAGCGACGGCTGTGGCCGAGGCGTTGGACGGCGGCTGGATGTAGGCGTGTCGGGCTAGGACATCGTTCGGGTCGATGATCGCGCAGGCCGTTTGCCAGAATAGATGTGTGGATACTGCGAACGCTTATCAGGGCCGTTGGACAATAGCGCGCAGGAAAGACGCACGAGCGCTCGCCCATGGCGGGCAAATCTGCATAAGGCGCTCGAGCTCGTTTGCGTCGCGCAGGCAGGCGTAGACCATGCGGTACGGCCACAGCTCGCGAGGCTCCCATGCGTGCGGGCAATGATTGTGCGCGGAGACTTCGAGTAGGTAATGAGTCGCGACGAGCCTGTGGCAAAAGCCATTAACGATCGCGGGCGTACGCGGTGCAAGCCACCGACTGCGAACGCACCTGATGAGCTCCGGGGGCAACTGCTGCCACGAGCGGGTGGCCTTGCCCTTGTAGGCGCGCTGGGCGTTCGTCGTCGTCGCTGGGGGCGTCGGCGCCGTCGTGGACGATGGCGGGCCCATTGTTCTGGCGTTACAGGCGTCCGTGACGGTGATCAGCTGCGAGCGGAGATCGAGTGTGACGAAGCGATGAGCCCGTCGGGCAAGCGAGCATCAACAAGCGGACCCTTCCCACGCCGCACGGTCCATTCGCACCCCTACATATCCTTTGTCCTCTCTTTGTCCTTACCTTGTTTTTTGTCTTACAATGGTGGCCATTTTTGGGACCTTCTCCGTGCTACGAGACAGAAAGGGTTGCTAATTCCGGTTACATGCATGGTACCAACAAGTTCTCGAAGCAAGCGATCATCACGACTGCTCCATGTTAGTAGCTTGGCGCAGCTCTAGGTCTAATCGAACGCAACCGGCCAGTAGTGTTCAGCCCCAGAGGTGGAGATGGGGTGCAGCTGCGTTGACGTAGCGTCCACCCTCAATCTCAGTGGACGCCAGGACCTGCGCGATCTCGTCGAGATCGCCTTGCGACAACTCCACGGAGCCTCCCTCGAGGTTCTCCAGCTTTCTCTTCTTGTTCCTGCGCACGCGAATCAGCATGGCTATCTTCACATGCAGCATGCTGCACACGGATTACGTACGAAGAACCGGGCAATGGAATCACTTTCGGGCCCAAAGAAGCGACCCATGCGATGCAAAGCTGCGCGGCAGTGATACCTTTCTTTGCAGCAATGGATTGGAAAGCCTCGACGATCTTGAAGTTCTTTTGCATCGCCTAGGAAAATTCGATCTATCACTGTCTTTATGCACATTACAGGATGATGCTCACGTCGGCCTGGAATCGGTCAAGCCTGCGTCGCATGTCGCCCTCTAACGACACAATTGCGATTCAGATCGGCAATATATCGGTTACTCAGCGAGTCACGGACGAACCTTCCAAATCCTCAGGCTTCTTAATTTGCCCGGTCAGGAACCCGCGTCCGAGAGGGCTACACATGGAAATTAGATAGGCAGCGAAGGGCTGTGATAGATAGTAAGACACGCACGAGTACGCCAGGACAGGTATCTCCAGCTCTCGGCATGTCGCCAGCACTTCGTTCAAAACAAATGAGCCAATGCATCCTAGCATGGAAACGTTGGAGCCCACCTTTCTTCGTCTCCTCTTCGTATGACCACGGGCTAACTTCGATTTCCACCGCAGCGATAGGGTGCACGGCGTTCGCGCGTTTCACTGTGGCCGCGCTGCATTCGGATAGTCCGATATGGTCGAACTTGCCTTCCTTGACAAGCGCCGCCATGTTCTTAACGGCCTCCTCGATCGGGACGTTCGGGTCCACGCGCGCGGACTCGAAGAGGTCCAGCTTCTTGTAGCCGCCGAGCTTCGCGTTGATGTTGTCGACGCTGCGCCTCAGGCCTTCCGGGCTGCGGGTAGCGCCGTTGTTAGTACAATGTCAGCCGAACGCGATCATCCGACGCACGAAGAGTCTGGCTGGAACTTCTCGAGGTTGATTCCTCCCTATGTAGCAGGAAATGCAATGAGTTTGCCATCGATGGGTCTTGTCGACGAAGATCGCATACCTTCACTGAAAGGAACGTCTTATCGGCGTACTCGGGGTACTTCTTGAAGAAGCGCGCAAGGAGCTCGAGGTTTGCTGTGGGTGAACCAGTGCCATAGAATTCGCCTACATTGCAATCAGTTTCGCCCCTGGAGCTAGTCTATAGGGACTGGACCCACCGCTGTTGATGAACAGTTTTGCACCAGCAGGCAACTGGTCGATGCCAGCGATGATCGCCTCGAAACATTCCTCATCCGGGACATGGGTCGGTTTCCATCTGTCCATGACCGTATGAGATGCTCCATTCGAGACAGAAATACGGTATCACTTGCGTCATAAGCATCAGACCATGCTGAAGGGGAGTATGGTTGAGTCCACGACTCGTAGAATGCCGCCCTCACTCACAGCAACGTTTGCGACGACAATGTCTGAGGCAGTGCCGCCAAGGGTTGTCGTTTTCACCGGCATGTTAAGATCGTTGTTGTCGAGCTCGTGAGTTTAGATTACACCTGATGGACGGTTAGGGAAAACCTGGTGAAAAGCGTTGACGTCTATGTCGTTGCCGCTGAGTCCTTTATACCGGCGCGGAACGAACCTCGAGCTTGAAGATAGAAAGATCGGCAAGACGATTGATGTGTAAGTACACTTGGCTGCAAGTTCGTGGCCGACGAGACACGTACTCAGATCGTAACACGCATGACGCACATATGACGGGCATCTGTCCCATCCCACACAACCCACACACCGTGCCATCGAAATCGTCAATATAACTTTCTCAGATCCTTCTGAACGTGGGTTAACCCTCATATAGTCCATCGCGATCCACGGGTAAACTACTTGAGTTCGTTGGGTACGTGGGTCAACGGTCCGGTCGCATTTACCGTCGCGGTTCACGGGGATGACCGGTGGTGCGTGGTCATGGCATGGGAGAGAGACTGAGGTACTTCTACTGACGATCTTCAAGGGTTGACTTCAGGCCTTCAGCGGCGCCAGCCGCCACGCCGCAGCTAGGTTTGCCTTCGTTCGAAGCCCTTCTTCCATATGCGCCTCAGCACGTGTACCACCGCGCCCCATTATACCGTCCTTTGAAGGGCATCGCAGCTGGGTGTAGTCGCTCTGCTTTGCACCTTGTCCACCTGGGTCTTGTAGGAGGGCGAAACGCCTGGACAAAATATAGCGATCCATTTCTTGAGACGTCGCCATGCCATCAGAGCCCCCCTCTGGGAGTGCAAGGAGGTACGCATGCGGCTCGACCCATAGCGTGATACTAATCTCAACTCTGCATCGTTAGCCGAATCGACATCAGTGCGACACTGCGAGCGGAAGTACGCGAGCTGGAGAAACTGATCGTCAGTTATGAGGGTGCCTTGGAGATCCTCTCAATCGAGCAAACCGGTCGCAAGTTTCTGCTGAGGTCGGAGTTTCCGGCATCGCGCATGGGTTTCCCAGTCATGTTCGGGACGCAGCTCCTGGAAGATGCGCTAGACTTCGACACCGCGGTCCTTGAGGCTGCTCAATACCCCGACCGGGGAGTGGCCATCTGCAATCTGGCCCGCGACGCGCGCCTGGTCTACAATCAGATCCGCAGCATCCATGATTTGAACGATGCGATAGACCGGCACCGCGTAGCGTTGCAGGTCTGTCGTTCAGACAAATGCGATCGCAACGCCACCCGCGAAGGGCTCGTCGATGCCCTGCACGAGCACTTTCAAAGAACGAACGACGTCGCGAGCTTGATGGAGGAGATTGATCTGCGTCGCAAGGATCTCACCCGTTTCCCCAAGAAGAGCCAATCCCGCCTTCAAGCCCTCAACGAGCTGTCTTCAGCACTCTGGCATCACTACAATATCCAACACGATGCTACCTCCCTCACGGACTGCATTGCAATGCGTCGCGAGGTTCTTGCGATGATCTCGAAGGATCACCCGTACTATTCCTTGTCCTCGAAGAGACTCGCAGACACTATCCGTGCTTATTCCGCCCTCACCCGGGACAGAGTTGGAGCCGCGAAAGAAGCAATATCACTATACCGGGTCGCCCTCGACACATGTCCGAAAGGCCACCCAGACCGCTTTCAGATTCTCACATCCCTTGCCGATGCCCTTGCGATCTTCAGGACCGTGGACGCCATGGACGAATCGATCCGGCTTCTCCGGGAAGCAATCTCTTTGCCTGAAAGCGTGGACCCGTTACACGCCCCCTTGAACCTTGCCGGGGCGCTGCACGCACGTTGTCAGATATCTGGAGATTTTGCTAAGATCGAGGAACCCATTTCGCTGTTCCGCCAAGCGCTGCTTCACGCACCAGAGGACGAACCCCGGAGACGACTGGCGTTACACAGCCTCGGGATCCTCCTTCTCGCACGCTTCACGCAGACGAACGAGGAGGCGTTACTCTTCGAGGTTGTTCCGTACCTCCGCGAGGAAATGTCGTATTATCCTGAGCGTGATCTCAATCGCGCTTTCTGCTTAATCCGCCTTTCGCAAGCCTCGAACGGCCGGCACCAATGCAGCGGCGATCCGGCCTTCCTCGACGAATCACTTGAGCTCTGTCGCCAATCCGTGGACGCGCTCCCTGATGATCATCCTGACCGTCCCCTGTTTCTCCATATTCTTGCCGACGCGTCCAACAGGATTCGGGAGCGTATCCAACCTGTCACCTCAGTCGGGCGGTCAATCTCCTAAAGGAACCGATAATTGACTTGTAGTGATCCGGGCGTGGCGTATCCTGCAGACCATGATCGTATGACATAAGAATAATCACCACGCGAAGTGCCTTGCGTCCGGTTTTCATTGTCGTGTGGGAGAGTACACGATCATCGTGGAATCGTTCCAGTGCGAGGTTGTCAGCAGCACCAGTTTTCCGCGAACGATCAAGGAATAGCAAGGAATAGCAGTAATTACATGGGTCGCTAGTTATACGTAGTGGTATAGGGCCGCAATAGTGTACGGTTCAGGTAATGCTGACTATATCACGGAGGTAATCTAAAGGTACTACCACTTTGTGTTAACTTCTTCAAACTCGGCCCTTTCGACAATCTATGGTGAACAGATTCACTTGAGTTAGTATACAGGCTTTGAAGTCAGCAAAGCAATTCGACCTTGCCTCGCAACAGACGGCCCATATGGCTGAGCATGAATCCCTGATTCTTCCTGCGGTACCCGAAGAGCTCGTGAAAATTGGACACCGCGTTGGGGCCAAACTGGTCCTTGACGAGGAGCCGGATGCGCTTGTACTTGGACTAGGTGTCGAAGAAGGGTTGGTCCGCGAACAGGTTCAGGAAGTAAACTGCCTCCTCTGGAAACGGGTTTCCGGGCGTGTGCACGACGGGGAAGAAGTCCATGCGCTCGAGCGTGCGCGCGGCGCGTACAGAAAGAGGCGCACGTGCGGCGAGAGACGGATGTCGGGCAGGAGCGCGTTGGCCTCGTACGGGCTAATCAATACCGCGTGCGTCCCGGTGGCATCGACGAAGATCCAGCGGACGGGGCGGAGGGAGTCGCGCATGCAGTCTCTCTTCTCGTGCGGGAGGGCGATGGTCCACTTAAAGTCCGCGGTTGCGACGATCGTAGACGCATGACGGGTCGTTGATTGCGGGTACGGCGCGCCTCCGGTGGTGAGCGGCGTCCCTTCCTCGACAGTATCCAACATGCGAGTGCGTGACTATGGAGATGCGCGCCCAGCGCATACCCATACGTCACAGATGTTCGTTGACCGAGCTTGGCGAGCGGAGGCAAAAACGCAGGTGCGATGGTAACGCCGAGCTACGACTAATAGGATTAATCTTTGATGTCGAGCCTCAATGAATAAGCCGTGCTGGCAAGTTCGATTGGTGGGCACTTGCAGCATTGACGATGGGGGTGTTCTCCATATAGGTGGCTTCAAGGTAGCTGAGTGGGTACACCACGCATACATGGGGTTGCGACGGCAGTGGCGAAAGAGCAGATCGATGGGCCAAATATTTGCCGCGTTATTCGGCTGGGGGACCTCGTCGCGAGGCGACGCAACCGCAAATCTGAGTTCAGATTCGCGAACCGAAGGAGCAGGTCATCTATGATTCAATATTCAGCGCAGCGTATGTAAATTGATACTGAAATATCGTCGTCGTTTTAGCAGTTCACCAATGAGATCGTAGTCTGTTGACCGTTCTGTGTAGTACTGATTGAACCGCGCTGGTTCAACCTTTCTTGATACTTGGCTGGTGAGGAGGCGGTATAAGCAGTCAGACCATACATCGGGCTCGAGGAGGTTTGTTGCGCGAATTCGCGCATGAGGCCTTACTCGGACAATCGCAGTAAGTACAAACCTGTTGCATATTCGGTGCTCAATGTTCACTGCTCAGCGCTCAGCACTCGCTGTAGTTGGGAACAATCGTCGTAATGCCAAACCTTGGGGGCAATTCTGTAGTAACCGAGTCCCCAAAGTGCAATTGTCCTCTGCAAAGTACAGGATATCATAGGCAAGCAGCTAACAACGCAAAGGACCATCGAAGGCCCTCAGGATACGGTGAAAGTAGACGAATGCCCGACGAATGGAGTGATCTTGCCCCCTATCGACTTCGCGTCGCCGTAGTATGTCAAGCGATAGGATCCGGCTGCGGGATATGCCGAATCAGTTTCGGTCAGCATAGCAGGAGAACGACGTTGCTCACCGGGTGTGCCCTCTTCAATCGTCCTGTGCCAAGGTCAGTATAAATGTTGCTATCCTCGAAGTCGAACTTACCAGGTAATGTTGACGGTACTCGTGCCCAGGATGGTATCCGTGCGCACCCACTGGTAGAGCGTCGACGGGTGGGAGTCGGATTTGACCGGAGTCCACGTGCTGCCCGACTGCTTGTCTACAGTGAGGAATGTCTGCTCCAAGCGAAGGTTGTTCTGTGCGGATATGGATATGATGTCGAATAGTGTCAATCTACCGTAGTTCACGAGCGGGGGACGACCATACCCTGGGGTTGGCACCGACGAACTGCGCGCTGACGCTGTCGCCAGCGTGGTACGCAGAGTCGGTCTTCACATCACCCAACACGTCGCCGAAACTCTTGAAGATCGTCGGAGCATCGAAGACGACGCCGGTCTATATCACGCATGATGAGCAAGAAGAGCGAATGACGGAGAAGAGCACACGAACCCTGAGTGAGATAGCTTTGGAGGTCTGCTCGGGAGGCGCGGGATCCGAAGGAGGGCTGGAGGTGACGGTGGGAGAGAGATACGTGACGAGCTCGCTGTACTTGTCGATGTACGACTCCAGCGTGACTGTCCAGCGCAAGATTAGATCGGGACTTATCAGCGATGCCGAAGTGGTGACTTACACTGTCCGAAGATAGTCGATGCGCCTTCATACCGTTGAACACCGTACTCCTCCCTGGTAGTGACGTAGTGCGCATATGTATTGGCGGGGCCAGCGATCACGACATATGCGTCGTCGCCGACGATTCCCTTCGAGATGAGGGCAGCGCGGACAGCTTCACGGAGGCGACGTCCGGCCATGGTCGTCAGCTCGCCCGGCATGATGAGCATCACGAACTGCCCGACGCGGAGCATCTGGATGTCGACGGTGTTGGGCGACCATTCGTAAGGAAGATGCGCGTAGCCCTGGCACCAGTCGTAGTGAGCAATTTGAGATAAGGTTCGAAGACGACGGGAACTTACGGTGTCAAGGAGAACGGGCTTCGGGTACTGGCACGCGACTTGCTCCGGTGGCGGTAGGGGTGTGACGAAGCCCTTGACAAGTTCCCAAAGCGGATTACTGCAGGGAGATCACGAAGTCAACCGTTATCCAGATATTCACTGAAAGCAGGTGATACACACTTAACGTTAGTCGAGTTCTCCCCCTGGATGAAATCGAATGCTCCCGGACCGTCAGTGGTGCCAGCGGCGAATGAATAACCTGCGTAAACAAAATAAGATAGATCAGGTAACCTGACAATCAAACACGCACCCATTCCAGGAGGGCATGTCGTAACATTCGTTCCATTGGCAAGGGTGAACTCGCGGAAGGACATATTCATGTAGGTGTGTACAGCCTTGACAGGGCCGGTGACGGCAGCGAGGCTCTGACCCATCAACGTCTTTGCGCCCTAAGATCACGAGCAGTGTCAGCAATGACGAGGGTACCCGCGACAGAGAGTAGCGCATGCATACCTGGTACTGGTAGGTTCCAATAATGCGATTTGACTCGAAACCGTAGCTATCGGCCGTGAAACCAGGTCCACTAGCAACGATAGTTCAGATGTCGGCCGCAAGATACGGCACAATTGACACGGACCGCCCATGACAATCTTCCGTCGTTCCACCGCAGGTGCTCTGGTTAAAGGAGCACGACTGGCCATCCCACGGCTGTCCGGGACTCTCGCAGAACGCCCCGAGGGTGTTCGGAGACGTGTCGCCCACATTGGCTGTGTATACGGCCATGAAATCGCATGTCAAATTTGGGTGCAATCACACTCACACTGCGTGAACCCAGCGACGAAGGTGTTGTTCCCGGGCATCGAGTCGGGTTCCACGTCGGCTGCTTCTGCGTCAGGGCCAAGAATGGTCGAGATCGCTATGACGTACATTCGTATAGGAATGCCGCCATGCCCTTGTTGTCAGAGCTGACGAGAGTGTTGTTCTGAGCAGAACAAGCATTCCATTGAATAGGGTTGTTTGAAGAATCCGGGAAATTAACTTCGCATACCTCGTAGATGGACGTTCCGTGAACAGCAAAGAATGAAAGGAAGCCTCGGGCATTGCCGCTCGCATCGTTGAACCTGCCAACGTTCGTTGTGAGCGCATTGTGCGAGGACTTTCCCAGCGAGCTTACCTCAGAAGGGTCATATCCTTATCCTGATCGTACTGATACCGCGCACGTTCCTCGGCGGGGTTGGCCAAGTACGCAGAAGGCGATCGGTTGGCATTCGCATTGAGAATCGTGGTGTTGCCCAGCGTCAGGCTACCTGGCGCGAGGCTGTCGGTTGCGCGCTGGACGGCGAGGACGGTACCCTTGACTATCGCGTCGGCTGCTTCGGGCACATAGCCGAGTGCGGTAATTTGAGGCAGTAAATCCTGCATGTCGTGGTAACGTCGGGTCAGCGTACGGAAATACCATATCCAAATATGGGAAGAGAGCGACCAAATATAGATAAGGAATCAAAAGCGAGGCGAGGCAAGAATCATGCGGGGGAACGTCATGTCCACGGAAATATCGACGGCATCAAACGCATAGACCACATCACATGCCTCGCCCGCACATGCATCTTCGAAGAAGCGAACGCGCGTGATTTCCGTCGCGTCGACGACGCTTGCACATTGCGCAGACGGCCCAAACCAGGTTGCAGGGTCGATGCAGCGGGAAGCAAGCAGCTCACCTCCAGGTACCCGCCGACTCCAGAGTGCTGATGCGTGCCGACAAAGGCAATGTTGGTGTTGTCGTATACGCCGGGGTACAACGCGGAGAGGTTGCCAACGATGGATCGGCGTACACCGGTATCGCCCATCGCAATATCTAGTAGCTCCGGAGTTTGAGCTGTGTTGGCAGGTACACGGAGTATGATCAGACTGACCAGCATTGATGAAGACGATGCGGTTGTTCGAGTCGCTTTGGTCGGCGATGACGAACGCGCGCGAGCGCTGGCGCATGTGCAATCCGGTATCCGTCTGCGCGAGCGAGGCATAGCCCATCATGTTTGTCTCTACCACTGGCCTGAGCAGAGCATCCAATTAGATCGAACCCGTTCCCAGCAGCATGAAAACCCGTACCCGGTGATGTCGCCAATCCCGAGACCAAGCAAGTACTGCGACTGCGCAGCCGCGGCCGGGAACGCATGCTGAGTGCTGAACACCGACGCAGAGGCCGCGAACGCGGTCAAGCCGAGCAATGCGCGGTTCATGGCGCCGACGATGCGAAGCGGGAGCTGGTGCACGGCGCTGGAGACTAGATCAACGAGGTCCGGGGGCAGCGAGGCGTAGCGCGCAGTGCCCTGGGCGGAGGCAAGGACAGAGGGCATCGTGATGCGGGGAGGGGTTGATGGTTATAACGGCGAGTTCTTGTGCGCATGGGACAGGACCTGGCCGCTGGGTGCTTCGCGCTGGACGAGGAGAACCGATCTCAGATGGATGCCGACCGAACGTCGCGAGCGTGACGTCGCCTACCCGAGTTGTGGCTGTGTCATCAACGTTTTGATCGCTTCGCTCCCGCATCCGGCGAGATACGAGCGCCTTCTCACCGCATATTATATCGAGCGGACGGGTGAGTCCACCTGACGACGGATACGACAGGTCATGGAAGTTGACGGGATTCATCTCGCTGGTACCTTGATCTACCGGCATCATCGTGTTCCGGACGCCGGGAGATAGAGAATGATAGTGAGCCGGACGGACATCGTCGAAGAGCTTTTCCGAAGCTGTTCAAGAGCTTGTGCCTCCTCGTGCTCGTGGGTATCGAAACTAAACCATCCGAAACCTGGTTGTCGGCGAACGTCACCTCGAGGCTTGGGATATACCCTCATATGACTGTAAAACATACTTATAATCTTGATGCCGAGGAGAACAGGGATCGTCTCAGTCTATACTTATCGGTGCTCTGAAAGTGGTCATCGGTCAGTCGACAGCATTGCATGGACGTGTCCACAGATAGGGTACTATCGTGCATACGTATACACTTCTTCAGTCGATTTCGTCTGTTTCGCCGAAGAGATGCCCGGCCCATGTACGAGATTCATACTTATGCATGAGTAGGGTGATATTAGCTCCCGATACTCAAAGAATGCTGCAAAGTTCAGAATGCAAAAATTGGTGAAAAACGTTCGATACATGCGCCCAGAAAGAATTAATCAATTTTCCAAGTTCTGAGTGGCTCTTTGGTTTCCGGTCCTCATCTTTCCGCTACTTACTGCTGCCGCTCGAAGGTTGCAGCCGGCGTCTAACTTTTAAGATCAAAATGGCTGTGCCATGAGCGCTTGAGCCCCAGTCAAAACACCAGCTGAGGAGCTCAGACGAGAGCTGAGGAGAATAAGATCTTGCTGAGCACGTATGAGCAGGACTGAGCTGGATGGATCTTCCGAAACCTTAATCACAGATCGTGGCCCTTTTGAGCTCGTTTTGTCCATTTTTGACTTCGTTGTACACAACTTCGCAAAGATGCCGATATCTACGAAACTTCGACGTCCCGATCTAGCTCCCATGGAGGTACAGCGAAAATGAGAGACTTGGAAAGAATTTTGCCCAAGTCGCGCCGGACGCTTCTTGTCCTCCTACCACCACCATCCCCCGCCTACGCCAATGCCCACACCCACGCAACTCATGAATCACTGTGTCAGCGCAAGCTATCTATGACAGATGACTGGCAAATCCTGCGAGGCTGTAGCGGCCTGTGTGTGAATTAGCACTACAGCTGCTCAGCTGCATACTTGCTGTAAGAAACACTCGTGCCTGCCATGTTTTCCTTGACTATATGCACATGCTGAGGCTCACGCGACACCGTAGAGCAAGAATGGCGAGTCTATGCAACAGAGAATATCACAACAGGTCAAGACATGGTGCCATGCCACGGGAGCGCAAGTTCGGCTTTATGTCGAAGAGCACCAGCGAAATTCAATATCACCGTCATCCTAGCCCGTGGTTTCCGTCTGAGAGCGAAACGAAGGTAGGTAAATGCGCATATAAGCTAGCCTCAATGGGTTGAAGAGCTAATATGGTGTGCAGGCATCTTCTTGGTGTTGTGCTTCCCGGTACGTGATCACCGACTCGTCGGCTGGTAGTAACTCATCGCGCATGCAACTCAGATCACAAGGGCAAGGCCACCGAACAACAGTGGTCAGTCGGATCCACAACTAGACCGCGGGCCCACCCCGTCGTGTACTTTGCCGTCCTTGCAGCGTTACGTGCGCGCGCTCTCGCCATGCCGTTTCCAAACTTACGTTGACCATGGCTTCCCTGTTGTCTGCTGTACAGGTGTGTGCAGGCAAGATCCGGAGTGCGAGGTGGCAACCCGGTATGTTTGTGACATCCACGATTGGCTCAATACCCAGCTTACTTGCACTGTCTGTAGCGTAGAGACGCTGCTGCGCTGGTACCTGTATTCGACAACTGGCCACTATGATCCCACTGCGTAGATTGGCCGGTGCCGAGTATCTCAGGAAAAGTTCATGTAAATTACGTAGATGGTGAATAATATGAAACAGTTTTTCTATACTGTATCAAACGATCTGGAAGGCATATCTATATACGCAGCTATGGTCAGTTCTGCTCATATAGATTCCATCCTGCTCAGTTGTGCTCAGCGCTGCTCAGCGTCTTAGTCGCTTTTCGCTGAGCCCAGCTGACGTGAACTGAGCAGAGCGGCGGTGTTACCTTGCTCAGCTCTGCTCCGCCCTGCTCAGACGGCGTTTCGACTGGGCTTGAGCACCCAGAACTCGCACGCACCGCCACTTACTTGATTTTCATTCGCTCCTCCTCCGGGGTTCTGAAGGCTTGCTTTGGACAGTTGCGTAGCGTTTTCGCGGGTTTCATCCACATCAAGCCTGGCTATAGTGGGACCTTATGACTTTGGTGACAAATTGTGAGCAGTATGCAAGACGATTTCGATATAGCGCCTCCCGCGAAGAGATTCAAGGTGATTTGTCGTCTGTCTTCGCCATTGGATTATTTTGTAATAACGTCCAATGTCATAGCACCAGTCATACGCTTCCACTCTCAAAGAAGTTCATGCACCTTCGGCCCTCGAACAGTCGCGGAACCTTATCACGGATCACCTCGAAAACCATGATTCGACCTTCCGATCTACGCTCGAACATCTACGCCAGTTAACACTCTCGCGCGCATTCATATCCTTTGCCAACAAGGCCGAACATCAGTGCGCGAGTCTGCCTCTCCTCGTGCTCCATAGCCAAGAAGTGGTGGAACTATGGCTAAGCGCAGTGGAGGAAGCGGTCAAAGCCGCGCACGGAGCTGAGGACGATGGCGGTTTGAAGGCCCTGCTGCAGTGAGCGCCACTCCTGAGTGTGAAGGGGACAGGCATCTGATTCTCAACGTTCCAGGCTCATGGCTTGCCTCGCTCAAGACTTGAGAACCACATTGCTCCCAAGCTACAATTCAATCACCGAGAAAGTGCTCGCCTTGCTCCCGCGTCCGATCCCGGCTGCCACATTGATGCAACTCCTCGCCACCCTTTCATCACTATGGAAATATATACTCGTCCCTTCCCTCTCTTCTGAGCTGCCGCAACAACAGGCCTCGGCACAACATTCCGAGGCGAATGCCGTCGAAAAACGATCTGGGGCGTTAGCAGAAGCGGAACAGTCTCATACGGACCCGCTATCCAGCACTTGGAAGCTCCTCATATCAGCTCTTTCTGACTCAAAGAGGAGATGTGACCCGGAGGTGCAGCGAGCCGTGGCTGAAGCATGGGGAGGTGTCGTTAGGAGGTTCAAGGGGCCTTGGCGAGAGCATGCTATGAACCTCCTAGCTCACTCTGTATCGGGAGATGATGACGAGCGACGCGACGGCTCTGACGACGCATGCGCTTGGATGGTTGTCTTCGCATGCAAGGTATGCACATATATTTGACATCTTACTCGGCCGTTCTCGCTCACGCTTCTGCTGCAGTCTATCTCACAGACTCTGCACACGGCAGCACCTTCCGTCATCCGCCCTCTCCTCCGCCATTATCTCGCTTTGCCGCCTACAAGACCCTCTCAAGACGAGGAGGAGGATGACACCGAAAAGAGGATGTTTACGCTCATACGTCGGACGCTGACCGCGCTAGTTCACCACGTCAAGACAGCGGAGCAGTATACACCGATAAGCGAACTCCTCATCAAGCTACTCGACGAAACATTGTCTGCCATTCGGTCGGGAGGCGACGAGGTTCCTGATGATGCGATACTTCGGTGCAGAAGGGCCATTGAGGCAATCACCGTACCGTGCTCAGTTAGAAGTGGCTCACGCATGACTCGTGCGTGCCCGTTCCTCAGAAAGCGTGAATTGCGACTCATGCTGTTTCCATTCACAGACCCGCAACTGACATCTCTCCTTTGTACGCTGTCGACTGTCCCACTAACGATTACGACGTTGCACCGCTCCCTCCTCGCACTCTCGACCGGTCTTCTTATCTCCTCCCCGCTCGCAATATGGACAGGTTCCGGGCGGAAAACCCTCGAATACTTCTGGCGTGAAGCTTCGAACTCGCGTACATCTTTGGCCCAAGAAACCCCGCTGTTTGCACTGCGGCTCAGCGGCGCGTTGACAGAAATGGGGTGGGGTGGGACGAAGTCGCTGCTGGTTCCGATGGCAGTGAAACATACCGTGGGCATGCTTCAAAGCAATGCACAGGAAGTAAGGGCCGGCATGTTGCGGTTATTAGTCACGTTCAAAACACAGGGTGTGTTAGGCCACGCGGAGGTGGATATGGTATGGAGACAACGAGTGGGGCAATGGGCTGTTGAGAGGCTTGACGGCTTCCAACTGTCCGAAGAGCAGGTCAGTACCTTATTGGTAGGAGCTAGTCGACGGCTGACATAGATGTGCTGTAGGTGGAAGAAATGCACGACATCTTAGCTCTATCTCCGCTTCTCCCGACAATGGCGCCGTCCCTCGTCAGCATAGTCGAGAAGGTATTAATTACCAACGACCCTAAAGCAGACTACGCAGCATCACCCGCGAACGCGGCATGGGTTCTGCGTTCGTGTATGTCTGCGCTCGTAAAACGGGATAAGACAGACTGGGAACCGGATAAATATGTGTCGTGTTGGGTAAGAAAAGTGGTGGAGAAATGGTCATGGTCGGAAGTTGCACTGGAGGGCGTTGTAAAACTCACGAAGTCAAGGTATGTCGTGTGCTCGCACCCGAGGTGAATCGTCTGACATCGGTATAGTACATCGAACGACGCGATCCCGGTAGATGAAGTGCTCGCCTTCCTTCAAGACTCCCTTCTGTCACATTCGCATGCCCTCCGGGTGAACGCGCTTCGTCTGCTTACGTCCGAGGTCGTCGAAAGGGCAAGGTATAAGGACGTTCTGGACAGATGTCTGCAATGCGACGAAGTGCCCGCCGACGTGTCCGGTGTGCGGGAGCGTGTCCTACGCATGGGCCGCCTCAGCCAGGTGTTGAAGGACGATGACAAAACCGGAGCGGAGATCTGTGCAAGATGGCTCGTAGGTAAGCCACTTGAATGATGGTCGTCAATGTTCAAGGTGGCTAAGCACCTTGGCGTTCAGCCCAGTTGAAGGTGAACCTACGTCCCCTGTGGGTTCCAGCTGCACAAGCTCTGTCGCAGCTGGCTCAACGGTTTGATGATGCTACCTGGAAAGTGCTATTCGGCCAGCTTCGGACTGTTTCGACTGGGGCAGCAGATGAAACAAAACCAGCTTGGACACGTTCAGACAGCGACGAAGATCCGGATGACGTCCGCGAGGAAGAACACTCTTGGCGCGATCCTTCGGCCTTCAAGCTCCGTACAACTCTTTATATTTGGCTTTTCGGCAAACCAGTGCGGAAGGCGATTGTTAAGGTTAGTGTGCGCTCGAGCTTTCTTTGCATTACTCTCATCGATATCCCCCTTAGTCTCAAACCCCCAGAGACCGCTTCGACCCGACGAGTTATGAGACGCAGTTACTTTCCACCCTTGGCAGCTGTCCCTGGTTGGCGGAGAAACACAATCGGGAGCTCGTACCCTTCTTCTTGTCGTTATCGGGGACAGATGATTCTTCTCGCTTACCGCGCCAAAAGCTCGCACCCTGGCTGACGTTGTTTGCCGAGTTCAAGAACCCCAAGGCTCTATCTTCTACCGACACCTTACATTCACTCTACGTCTCCTTGCTTTCGCATCCGGACCGCTCAATTCAGTCCGCTGCTCTATCATGTCTCCTTACGTATAGGTCACCTCATCTGCTCCCCTACGAGGACACGTGCCGAGCCCTCCTCGACGATACCCGATGGCGGGATGCTCTTTCTGGGCTCAATATCGCGGAAATCGAGGCTCAGAATCGTGTTGAGGCCGTCGATCTCATAGTCCGCCTTCTTTATGGCGTGATGCTAGAGAAGAGAGGACGTGCTCGTGGCGCCGACCGGAGAGCAGCTACCCTGGGAGCATTGGCAGGCTGCACAGACGACGAACTCCGACTCGTTGTCGACCTTATGCTCAAACCGATCCAGCCAGTACGCCTTACAACATCAAGCGAGAACTTCGTTATAATGCCCCTACCGCCCTCAGTGGCAGAAAGACAGCAAGTTGGTTTTTTGACCCTGTTGGGTGATCTCTTGAAGTACCTTGGTTCGCGTATCGTGCACACCTGGCCGGCCTTGATTGGATCCACTATGGACATCCTTGCGGATGCTGAAAAGCGTATCAACGCCGTGACTGCTGAAATAGACGGGGAGGATAACGATGTGGAGGATATAGCGGAGGATGCCGAGGACATTGCCACAGACGCGAAATTCACGAAAGTGCGGAGATCGATACGCCAGCTCGGGCTTAAGCGCTTCGGGGATTTCTTCCGCACCCCCTCACAATTCGACTTCACGCCGTATCTTCCTGCGGCGTTCAATTTCTTCATCTCCAACCGACTCCCAGTGCTTGACAGGGAAAACACCCAAGCGCCTTCTGCGCTGCTTGATTTGTTTTACGTCTGGTCCAAACAGGCAGAATATGCCAGGTTCCTGGTGTCTTTCGATGATCGGGTATTACCCAAAGTATACGCATGCCTGGTGGCCACGAATGTGAAGCCTGCGGTAGTTTCCCGCATCTTCGACATCGTGGAAGCGCTTTTAGCGCTATCCAACGAGGATGGAGAGCTGAAACGGTTGGTCGTAGAACCCCACGTATCCCTGCTGCTGTCCAATCTTGCCTCGCTCGTACAGCGGACCAAGGACTTCACAACTGTCTCCGGTCCGCTACCACACCGACAGATTAGCATCTTATCAGAGGTCGCGCCCTTCATCCGAGACAGTCCCCAGGCATCCACCCTCCTTTCACTGTTCTTGCCGCTGTTGCGCAAGCCGTCTAAATCGGTCAACGAGAAGATCAAGACAAACATGCTCAGGATTGTCGACCATCTTTTAGCGTTCGTCCCGGAATTGGTTGATCATACTACTGCGGTGGCTCAGAAGACCCTTGAGGTCCTTTCTGAACTTTTCCAGAGCATGAGGTCACGACCTGGTCGACTAGCTCTCCTATCGACGTTGCGTCGCCTCGCCGACGTGGACGAATCGTTGGTCAGGGTTGCGGATCTACTTGAGTCTATGAATGCTTTCAGTAAGAAACGGCTAGATGAACCCGACTTCGACCGTCGCTTGACCGCATTCGCGACAATGAACGAAGAGGCTCATGCTACGCTGACTGCTCGCGAGTGGTTGCCTATCCTCTACAACTCCCTCCACTTCATTCAGGATCCCGAAGAGCTCGCCGTCCGGAACAATGCAGCGCAGTCCCTGAAGCGGTTCATAGATTTGTGTGCTAATGCAGAGCTTACTACGGATCTGGGCCATGTCATGGTTCGCGTCCTCTTCCCCGCACTCAAGAACGGCCTGCGTACGAAGAGCGAGATGGTCCGCGCTGAAGTGCTCTCGGTGATGGCGCACGCTGTGAAGAACCGTCTGGCAATCAAGGCCCTTCAGGAGATGCAACCGCTCTTAGCCGACGGGGACGAGGAGGCGAGCTTCTTCACAAATGTCCTGCATGTTCAGATTCACCGTCGCACGAGAGCGCTGCGTCGTCTAGCGGAGTCTTGCGCCAAATCGCAACTGAGTAGTTCAACGCTTGCTGACATATTCGTCCCTCTCGTTGGCCACTTTATCACCTCCCCAGCGACCACGGACCATCACCTCGTGAACGAGGCCATCACAACTACGGGACATATGGCGGAGCAGCTGAATTGGGGGCCCTATTTCTCTCTGGTTCAAAGCTACCTCCGGCTTGTGCGGCTCAGGGATGAATCCGAGCGGGTGTACGTGCGGACGGTCGTATCGATCCTAGATCATTTCCACTTCCCCATGGACCAAGTTCTTCCGCAACCGGAACGCGCCGCCGAGGACGTCACCCTCATGGGGGAAGAGGCCGAGGCTGAGACCGCCATACAGGCTGCCGAGGACAGAAAGGTCATCCAACAAGCAGACCGCATCGCGGACGCCGTTACCTCGCGTCTTCTTCCCAGTCTCCTCAAACATCTGGAAACGAGGAACGAAACGGAAGACAGTCTCCGTATCCCGATCTCGATCGGTATCGTCAAGGTAGCGATTCATTTACCTCGTGAAGCGCGAGAGCCTCAGGTCCTGCGGCTCTTGACGGTCGTGAGCCAGATCCTCCGCAGCAAATCCCAGGAAACGCGTGATTTGGTTCGCGAGACGATGTGCCGCATCGCCGTCATCCTTGGCGGGGCATATCTTCCTATCATCTTTCAGGAGCTGCGCACAGCCCTCGTTCGCGGTCCGCAGCTCCATGTCCTTGCCGCTGTGACACATACACTCCTCGTTCATGTTACCTCACCCGAACACGTACAATCGTTTGATCCCCTTGACGAATGCGTCGATCACGTAGCGCACATATCCGCCGAAGTGGTCTTCGGCGAATCCGGCAAGGATGTTCAACATGAGGATTTCAAGACGAAGATGCGTGAGGTTCGGTCATCCGCCAACAAGGCTCTCGATTCCTTCGGGATCATATCCAAGTTTATCACCCCACCCAAGATCAGCAGAGTGTTGCTCCCAGTCAGAGACATCATGCAACAAACTGAAGCGCTCAAAGTCATGAATCAATGCGAAGACGTGCTCCGACGAGTGGTGATTGGCCTCAACGCCAATTCGCACCTGGTCCCCAAGGAACAGCTCGTCTTGTGTCACACCCTCATCAGCCAGAATGCGCGTTTCCTTACGGAGCGGAAGTCTGTGACGAAATCGAAGAAAGGCAATCAGCGTGCTATTGTTCAGCTGAAACGGAAGGTCACGATTGACACTGATCACTATGCAAACAATGCATTCCGGTGCGTACTTTCTCATCTCAGCGTGGGCATGCGCCTCCGTTCTTATTCTTGCGCATAGTTTCGTTGTGCTTGGCCTTGATTTGTTCCATACTGCGTTCAAGCGTAGTCGATTCGATTTCCATGACCCGGAGATCATCGCGCGCTTGGAGCCGATGGTGAAGGTGATTGGGAATACGCTCTATTCATCCAACAGCCAGGTCCTGGTTCTTGGCCTCAAGGCGTCTGCAGCAATCGTGCGCTGTCCCTTGAAATCTCTGGAGAAGTCGACGCCGGTGTTCGTCAATCAGATCATCGATATACTCAAGCAGGCAGGGAGCACCGAATCCGACGTGGCCCAGACCGCATTGAAGTCCCTGGCGAGTATGATACGTGACTGCTCTTCAGTCCACGTGAAGGAGAAGGACCTAGTCTACCTACTCGAGTTGCTGGAGCCAGATCTCGAAGACCCTGACCGCCAGACAGCCGTCTTCGCAATGCTTCGCGCTATCGTATCGCGCAAGTTTGTCGTTCCCGAGATTTACGACATGATGGAGAAGGTTTTGGAGATCATGGTCACCAGTCAATCGACGCATGTCCAGGAGTTGTGTCGAGGGGTTCTGCTTCAGTTCCTCCTGGATTATCCTCAAGGCAAGGGCCGACTACGGAAACAGATGACATTCTTGGCCAAAAATCTCTCCTATATTTACGAGAGTGGTAGAAAATCCGTTATGGAGCTCCTCAGTGCGGTCTTGGCGAAGTTCGATGCCGCACTCATTCAAGAATATCTGGAGCTTCTGTTCGTTGGCCTTGTCATGGTCATTGCCAACGACGATTCCTCGAAATGTCGCGAAATGGCTGCGGAGCTGATCAAGAATCTGCTCGCTCGCCTTGACGAAGATCGGCGGCGTCTGATCATATCGCATCAACATTCGTGGGCCGCCCAGCGTACCAACCTCCGACTATGCAGCGTGTCGGCTCAGATATGCGGGCTGGTCCTGGACAGCTTCCATCAAGACACGGCTCCCTACCTTGCATCGTTCCTCGAGGATTTAGTTGCCCTTCTACAATTGAGTGCGGAGCGTATGCAGGGGGATGGCGATGAAGAAGACTGGAAGACACCTTACCACGTCCTCGTCGTCCTAGGGAAGGTGTTCCGCGACTTCCCGGATCGAAAGGATTCCATCAGCGTTATTCCGTGGGATTCAGTTGCGGAGCACTTGCTTTTCCCCCATGCTTGGGTTCGGCTGGCCGCATGTCGCCTGATAGGCGTGCTGTTCTCTGTCCGGGCGGAGCTACTAGAAGACGTCGCCTTCGACGGCTTCGTGCCTATATCGGAAAGCGGCCTCAAGTCCATCGCGGAGAAACTGTGCGAGGACTTGAAGAGCGACCATCTGGACTCTCCAATGAGCCTTCAGGTAGTCAAAAACTTGTTCTTCGTCGGCAAGCGTTTCTGCGAACGGCCGCTCCCGTCTCCCTCAGAATCCGACTCCCCTGAAGCAGAAGAAGACGACCGTGAAGGTGCCGATGACGAGATCGACGAACCGGAAACATCTGTGAAAGACGATCATCCACTGCCATGGCTGTTCTCGAAACTGTCATATCAATGCCGCTCCGCCCATATCGCTCGACGTAACACATCCTCGGTCTCGGTCAGCTCCCTTCTGATCCCCGCACTGATGACTGATCTGATATTCATTTCAGGAACACTGGTTCGAACAACCAACTGCGATCCTAAAGTGGTTCGCAGCGATGGCATCTCATATGGAGCCTGCACTACTTTCACGGTTCCTCACACATATTCTCTCGCCGGTATATCGCATCGTGGACGACGACACGATACGGGATCCACATATGGGTGCGTGGCTACCCTCTCGGTTTGCGATGAGCGACTAAACGGCCATGCAGATGAACTCAAAACATTAGCGATCGAGCTGCAGGACCTCGTCCAGGCCAAAGTTGGCGTTACGGCATTCACGACTGTCTACAACCGGATACGGCAAAGCGTTCTAGGCGTGCGAAGGGACAGGAAGGCAACGCGCGTTATGCAGGTAAGGGAGTGCGGATGCACGCGAGCGCTCGCTGATTCTTGTTCAGGGAACGATCAACCCGCAAGCCGCGGCGAAACGCAAGGCCGCGCGCAACGAAAATAAGAAGGACTCTCGTAAACGTAAAGCGTATTCGTTCAAGTAAGTGGAACACCACTGTACGGATTTCTGGAGTGACACTCACTGCACGGACAGAGACAAGCTATTTCGAGGGTCGAAGAGACCCCGAACCCACTGAGTTCTGAGTTCTCATCCTGACCTTTTGAACACCTTCCGATCGAATCTCGGCGAATCGCCTACGCATGCATATTACTACCATAATACCAATCGGCATTGTAGCATAACTCCGGTGTATCATTATTACGCGTGGTGTTCTTCTTGAACTGGGCTTTGACGGCATGCGGCCATTGTGTCCTGCAATCTCACCGAAGGGTCGGAACGAGCAAGTTGAAGGAGGTAGATCCGCGCCACGTGGATCTGCTAAGATCTGCGCGCCTTCCGCTTTCACATCCTTGCAATTGGACTGCTACTGGACATGCCCATTCAAGCTCCTCATCACCCTTCAGAACGCACACGCGCAGCAGACGGGAAGGGGACGATCTCCAGCGCCTGTGCAGCGTGTGATCGTCGTCGATAACCTCGGAGCGCCGTAACATCTTGGACCAGCTCGATCAGTAAACCAGGCGACAGCATGGGACAGCATGTACCGGCTCGTGGTGAACACGTTCGTTCAAGAGCTTCTCAGTTGCATTACAAATGCTCGCGGACCGACGAGGTGCATAGCTAACCTCGTCTTGTACTGCTCCCTAGACGAGACACTACAGCAATGGACTCGGCGCCTATGAGCGACATTGAGACTGCCAGTTCGGCGTCTTCGGACACCGCAGGTGTCGGGCTATCCGACCCTCAGGACGCCTCTTCGCAACGCCGGCGCCGTATGCTTGACTTAGTCAATAGGCTGCACAGTACTGGGTACGACGCCGGGGTTGTGAGTGCTTGTCGATTCTTCCTTGAGCTTACGTATGTCTTGTGATAGCGTACAGACGGAGATTGACCTCCCTATGATTGCCGTCATTGGCAATCAGAGCGCGGGCAAATCCTCTCTCATCGAGTCGATCTCCGGTATCACCTTGCCGCGGGCCAGTGGTACATGCACAAGGTGAATATATTTACTGCAGCCCAGGCCTTCATCACTGACCCAAAAACGCATGGCCTAGATGCCCCACAGAGTGCCGGCTTGCATACTCCACGCAACCATGGCAATGCAGCATCACGCTACGCTTCATGAACAATGAGCGGGGTGAACCCTTGGGCCAAGTCAAGAACGTACCCTTCGGCCCGACCATCTTTAATAAGGCGGAAGTTGAAGAACGACTCCGGCGAGCCCAGCGTGCCATTCTCAACCCCGCCAAAGAAGCTCGGATCTATCTCGACGGGGCGGACGAAGATGCAGACGACTCGCAAGTGTCCTTTTCCAAGAACAGTATTTGCCTGCAGATCAGTGGCAAGGACCTCGCCGACCTCTCATTTGTCGACTTGCCTGGTAGATATGAACCGACGTTATCCTGTTGGCGGATTCTAACGCCGAGGAACACAGGCCTCATCGTGAGCGTCCGGGCTACCGGCAGTGATTCCGACATCAAGTTGGTCGAGAATCTGGTCGAGAGCTACATCAAGTCGCCGAGCTGCTTGATATTGTTGACAGTAACTTGCGAGAGTAAGTGTCTTTAGTTGGCAGTGGAAGACATTATCTCACGGTTGGCATACGCAGCCGACTTTGAAAATCAAGGAGCGTATTCCATGGCGAAGCTTCACGACCCTGAAGGCAAACGAACGATCGGTTAGTCTCAGGCGTTTCTACGAGTGGCCGTGCCTGACCCTGTCGTGCGAATTAGGTGTCCTTACGAAACCCGACAAGTAAGCACCCGCATTCACAACATTACCCTCAGCGCATTGACAGCCTGGTTCAGGATCGACTCCGGTGACGAGGATCACTGGCTTTCATTCATCAGGAACGACAGCGAGCCGTTAGTCAACGGCTGGTACGCTGTCAAACAGCCCAACACAGAATCTTTAAAGGCGGGAATCTCTTGGAAGGAGGCTCGCGTGAAAGAAGACTTGTTCTTCTCCACCCAGTACCCTTGGTCGGATCTCGAGGCCGAATATCAGAAACATCTGCGGACCAGCAATTTGGTGCCACAATTGAGTACGACACTATCTGACCTCATCGCCAAAAGGTATGTTTTCCGTCAGTCCTGCTCATCAGTGGTTAGGGATGACAAATGACCGCTTGACAGTCTTCCAAAGATTCGCGAAGAGCTGCAGAAGGGATTGCAGAAAACTGACGCCTCCCTGTTGGCACTGCCATTGCCTCCCTCCAGCGAGCCGGTCGCAGAGATCTACACTCTGCTCAGCACGTTTTCTGGTGACATCGCGCATGAAATCGCAGGGACTCCCGACGAGTATGGTCTCATCCAGGCGATCCGTCCTCTGCACGAAAAGTTCCGCCGAGACATACGTGCAACGGTCCCTCGTTTCGTTCCATACTCCAAGAAGGAAGCAGCCTCAAGGGAGAGGTCTCTGCAAGACCCTGCTTTCCTTGAGGCCGAAGAAGGTCGCGTGGAGGTTCCTCCAAACGATGGCACCGAGATCTTCATCGATGACGTTATGCGGCGCGCTTCGCAGTGAGTGGGCCTTCGTCCAGATGCGAGCAAGGGCCTGATGCCATCCATGTCTAGAGCAGTTTCGCGTGAATTCCCCGACCACTGCCCGTTCGTAGTAACTCACCACTACGTCCGCGGGTTCACTAGCAAGTGGCAACAACCGGTCGATGAATTCCTGGAGGAAGTGGATACCATCATAACGGAACACGCAAAAGCCATCGTAAAACGCCATTTCTCGCAATATCAATACGGCGGCCTACAAAGCGTAGTGAAGTGAGTGCTCCCGATCTATCTCGTGCCTGGGCTAACGCACAACTCCTTACAGCACTATCGTCTGCGAGCACATTCAGAAGTGCCTCGAGGAGACACGCCAAAAGCTCATGTGGCTTCTGGAGCTTGAGGACCCGCCGCTAACCCTGAATAATCACTACTATACGGATTACAAGGACAAGTTCCTGACTTACTATCGGAGCATCGCGAACAAGAAGAATTCAGCGCTGGCAGATCAACTCCAAAAATGGACGGCCCCGAAAACTGGATTCGTGACCGATACTTTCCAGGATGGCGTCGCTCAAATGCTCGGCGCCGCACCAAAGATTGGTTTCGATGGCTTGAAGGCGACGGACTTGGTTCGCCTGCTGCCGATTAATGCCGAGGAGCGAGCCTTCAAGATCATGGCCGAGGTCAGGGCTTACTACCAAGGTATGTCACCGAAACATCCTCAGGGAAATATGATAGACTTAGGCCGTCTCATAGTCGCATATAAACGATTCATCGATATTGTCCCACTGGCGGTCGACCACGGCCTCGTACGTGGGCTGGAACGGGGATTGCAAAAGGTACTTTTCGACGGCCTTGGAGTGGGCGGTCCGGAAGGGTTCAAGAACTGCAAGATGCTGCTGCAGGAGCCACCACTGACGGCCACGCGTCGCGAGGAGTTGTCTAAAAGGCGCGAGAGACTTCTGCTAGCGAAGAAGGAGCTGATCGAGCTTCGATTGTGAGCCTCCGAGTATGATCACGTAGACGATCTGTATTGAAAGGGGATCATGTCTTTGGCGATTCTCGAAGTGTTTTTCCCGACGCGAGTGAAGGAAGATTTACGAAGATTAAGAATTCCCTTTTGCTGAAGGTAGCGGACAGAGATCATTCGCGAGCCACGTCACCGATGCTAGATGCGCATATGCAACTGACCGACGCGAACTCGCTGCCCGTTAGCAACGGAGGGACGGTGTCCGCCTGTCCAGACGAGGACGATGAGGTGTCCGAGTGCCATACTGCGCCACCATCGTACGAGTTTGCGATCAAGCCACACGTAGCGTCGAGCGTAAAGCCCAGCGTGTGGACGGCACCAAGTAACAGTTGGAAACCAACCTATATACCCTCAACAATGTATGGAACGGGCAAAGCGGCCCGACGTAGGAGATACAGGGCCCGGAAGCGGGAAAGAGAGCGCATCGAGGCGGAGCGCAGAGGATGGTGACCGACGTCGACTAATCCCGAATATAGTACAACGCACGGCTGTAGAGTGTTTCGCGAGTGCCTTCGGGCACGGATCACAAGTCGGGGGCCTGAAACTGGTGGCGGCTGAATTTAGCTGTAGAAATATGATAATCGGGGCTGAAAAACAACATGTCCCATCCGACAAAGAATGAGAGCGAAAAGGGCTTGCGCGACGTGGCTGCGACTAGACTCGCAACCACTCCTCTTCAACGCAGCCGACGAGGCCGCACCTCCTGAGGGCAACGGTGCGTTAGCATCATATAACGGCTCGAATGCACTGGACACACCGGTCAAACCAATTGATGACGGGAAGCGTCCAATCCCAGGGATCTGAATCACTGAGATCAGGAATACACCCGAACGCAGGAGATACAGCGCAAGGCATCACGAAGCCACCTGAGACGGGAGCGAAGGGGATAATGTTTGGGTCGGTAGTTTTTGCCGGAAAAGGTTAGGAAAATGCCGTCGGAGAATGTTGTCTCCCATTGATCGCAATGCATATCGTAATCGTAATGCAATTCAGTTGTATCAGACTCGGTGGACGTCCAACACGATCCCGCTGACCGAATCCCGAGAACCTGTAAAGGAGCTTCAGTTTCGTTGATTGCTGATGCCGATGCCGATGCGTGAATGCAGGGGACAAGTGTGGTCATGATATGCGGCTTGTCGCAGTACGGTTCACGAACGTTCTGTGCCCCAATTTGCCTGACCCACCACGAGCTGCGCACACGGTACGCCCCGTTTCCACCAACTCTTGATATAACGAGAGGCGTGCCCGCACAACCCAACAACGAAGGCCGACGCGTATAATCTCCCATCGTGCCGAGCTGCGACTCACCTCCGAAGCGCTGTGCCGTCATTGAATGCCTATAGATAACTTCGAATTTAGACACAGGATCACGATGAGGCCGGCCTTGCACAGTTGCAAAGATATAGCGTCCATAGTAACGGGGTGGAGCAAACCGCGGAATTGAATTGATCCAACCCTCTCTGCGAGCTGCGGACGCAAATGACACCTCTTGAGAATGATGGAGTATCGAGTGCACCAAGAATAACTGACCCTTCGAGGGGTATAAAGGCGATTTCCTGCTGCACTCACAAACAACAAGTCGACACAAGCCCACATTCAAAGCACGAACAACCTACCATCATGCGCTTCCAGATCATTCTTATCGCCTCGCTCGCCGCCGTAGGCTTGGCCACTCCTATCGATAATGCAAAGGAGCTCGTCTCTCGTGGCTGCCCGCCGAACCCAGGCAACGCGTGCCCGGAGGGATTCTTCCAGGTTCGTTTTACTATGTTAACAACCCTGGGCGTGGATGAGCGATTGTTAATGACGAGCTCGCAGTGCTTCGGACAGTGCATCCAGTGTGGCGCTGTCTGCAACTAGACAGGCGAGCACCCAGAACCGAACGAGGTAGGCAAAGTCGGATGCGCTCTTTCAGTCTTTGTTTCTGTGCTTACCTGGCCCCGTTCTGAATCCCCAGTAACACGCCGCCCGCAAGCTGGTCTTCCTCTCTAGGGAAAACGTGAGGGGTTAGCGTGTATCATCAACGCGGTCGAGTGTGCATGTACCTACCACCGTTGCTCAAGCTCGTTTCATATAATCGTGAGGGCTCGATATATCGCGTGGCTTCATGGGCACCTCTGCATACCACGCAGATTCGGCGACGCCTGAGACTTGAGATGTTCGAGAAAGATGAGACAATGCCCTTCAGCAGTTGCTCATCAGGCCAACAATGAGACAGGATCAGGATGCGGATACACATATACCCAGGAACACAGAAGGCGAATGCCGACGCATTGAGTGATGAGCGTTGAACAGGCGTCCAAGAAGAAAGCCACCGGTTATGACGGTGGTGGTCGTCCCAGCATTCTGAAGTGATCTCATCCAGACCTCAAGACGCAGTAGCTTGAAGGATTATGTTGGTATATATTCATAGAGTGCTCTCGCAGTTGAACTGACGAACCAGGTTCACGGACGCACAGTCAGTGTAGGGTCGGTCGTCCTCGGTCTTGTGGTGTGGGGATCGTGGGTACCTTTTTTGTGCTCGCGCTCATCCTTCGCCACCGTCATGCATGCTGCCCTGCTGGCCCGTAGGTTGCCTACACGCGCCGTATCTCAATCGCTGCGCAGCTATGCATCCAAACCTCCAAATGGGTCGCAGTCCCCTTCCCCAGCCTCCAATTCCGAGCCAACACCCCCTGCACCAACACCAGAAACGCCGCAACCGTCCACAATACGAAGCTTGGACTTCACGTCGACTTTGGAGGATGACAAGAAGCAGCGGACCGGCGCCAAGTCGTCGAAGGACTCGCTCTCGAGTATCGAGAAGAAGCGACGGATCTATGGCCGCGTGTCCTTGCTGGCATTGCTTCTCGGTGCAGGAGCGTACGGCGTCTATCTGGGGCGTGAATGGGAGGAAGAGGAGCTCAAGGCGAAACGACTAGTGCGTCGAACTACTTCGTTGATTGAGTCGTCTCTGATTGTACTTTCGGTTGCAGACCCTCGAAACCGCCCCGTCAACGTGGTCTGCACGAGCGCGTACGCGCTTCACGGACTTATTCGACGTAAGCTCATACGTCCTTCGCGCTCTATAGCTGACTGATCGCTCCGCATAGTTCTTCAGCAAGCCTCAATGGAACGAGCTTCTCCCGCCGCCCTTACCCGCTCCTTACCAGAAGCCATTGACCTTGCTGATTGATCTTGACGACTTCCTCGTTACATCGACATGGGATGTAGGTATCATGCATCGTATTCCAGTGCAGCACTTACTCATGGTGACGATAGCGCCAACATGGTTGGAGGACAGCGAAGCGGCCCGGCGTGGACTACTTTCTGGCCTACCTTTCGCAATTTTACGAAATCGTTTTGTTCACATCTCAACACTATTATGTGTGTTCGCCGCTGCTGAGCATTCGAACGCAGCAGACTGATATCTTACTCCTCAGACCGCACTCCCCATAGTTGACAAGTTAGATCCCCATCACTTCTACATCGTTTACCAGCTCTTCCGCGAATCGATGACCGCCCACAACGGCGAAGTTGTCAAGGTACTCCAACGCGCTTTTGTCCTCCATGATTCGCTGACCAACAATGTTTAGGACCTATCATACCTTAATCGTGACCTGTCAAAAGTAATACTCGTCGACACTAATCCCGACTTCGTCAAAACGCACCCCGAGAACGCGATCATTGTTCCCAAATGGAAGGGCGACCCCAAGGACAAGGGTCTTATCGCTCTGATTCCCTTCTTGGAGTGTAAGAGATTGAGAACCTAACGTGCCCCACTCATATCGATCTGATCCACTTGCGTTTTCTCAGCCATCGGCATATACAAGCCCGCGGACGTCCGCCCCATTCTTGAGGCGTACCGTGGCAAGGACATCCCGCTGGAGTACGCGAAGAAGGAGGCGGAGGCAAAGCTGAAGCATATCGAGGAGTGGAAGGCGAGTGGCGCGGGCAAAGGCGTCGGCCGGCTCACCTTCTCGTCCCTCTTCGGCGGCTCGAGCGATCCTGTAAGCGCATACACACCCACGCACGCGATATTCTTGCACCCTCTAATATGCAACGCCTAATCCTGTAGGCTCAGTCGTCACCGATACCCCCGACCTATCTCGAAGCCAAGCGCGCCGAGGCACAACGTGCCTACCGCGAGGAGCAACTCTGGATCGAACAGAACAGGGCGCAGCTCGAGAAGGAGAAGGAAGAGCAGGATAAGGCGATGCAGGCGGAGATGTCAGGTAGCTTGTGGAAGATGCTCGGAGTTGGTGCCGGCGGCCCGCCCGCTCAGCAGCAACAAGAGTCCTCTGGGCCATCTCAGGCTGCGGCGACTGCGACTGCCACCGCTGCAGCGCCGAAGGCGCCGTAGCGATGCTTCTGTACTGCACGTGCATATTCATCACCACTCTCAGTTTTATCGTCGGACAGCAGGGCATAGGTTAAGGTTGAGCAAACATCCATATATCAGAAAACAAGATACACCAAGATCCATGTCTACAAAGCAGACGCCACTATAGCTTTCAGCTCCTCATCCGAGAGCAGCCTGATCCCGAGCATATCGTTGTCCACCCCCTTCAAGTGCACGTCCCCGAACCCCTCGGAAAACGTCGACCATTTGATGAGCGAGATGGCGACCTCCATGTCGAAAACGCCCTTGGCGAGCTTCGCGTCCGCCCTCGCCTTCAGATCCGCCGACTGGCTCTCCGTGACGGTCCACTCCTCTGCGGGCGTGAGCTCCTTCGCGATGTCCAAGATCTGGCCCTGACTGACGACCGCCTCATGCAACGCAACCGTGCGATTCTTCGTCTCTTCCAGGTGGCGCAGTACGGCGGCGACGCCGCGACCGACGCCCGCAAGCGTCGTCGCGCTGAACGGCAGGCGGCCGCCGTCGTAGACCTCTGCCTTGCGCGCTTTGACGTCGCCGAGCAGGATGCCAGCGCGGAGGGTCCAGTCGAGGAACGGTCCAGAGCTGACGAACGTGTAGGTGAGGCCCGGGTGCTCCGCGCTGACCGTCTCCAGGTAGTCTTCAACCTTGGCCTTGGGCGCGAAGACGGAGAGGGCGCGCGCGGCGGGGTGGCGCAGGTCGCTCCCGTACTCGGACGGAAGGAAGCGCTTCACGCCTGCGGCGACGGCGGCGTCGACGAGTTTGGTCTGTCCCAGGATCCCGGCGAACGCGACGGCGGAGACGACCGCGTCGACGCCCTGGAGCGCGACGGTGAGCGACTCGACGGAGTCGTAGTCCACATGGCGGACGGCCACGCCCGCGGGGACCTTGCTGGGGTTCTCGGAGCGCGAGAGGACGATGACGTCGAACTTGGCGGCGACTAGCTGCTCGGTGATAGCCTGGCCGATGTTGCCGGTAGCCTACGAGCAACGTTCAGGTTAGCCGGCCTAGGAATGAAAGCGAACTACCCTTACGCCTGCAACTGCGACTTTGTTCACAGACATCGTTGCTATCGATTTATGCGCGGTTATGCGAGAGAAGGCGGGATCGTGTTTGGTGCTTGAATGGTATCATCCCGCATCGTCCTCCGCATATTTTATGTCAGTTATGATTCGCCAATCAGGACTGGACTGATTTGTTTGTGCTTTTTGCGATGCTTACCACTTGCTTACCACGCATCACGCAGGGAAGCATCGCTAGCGTGTGAATGCTCGGCAGTTCGCCCGAGCGGGTGACGATGGTCTGCGCCCAACTGTAAAATCGCTGAGGTTGCTAGGATTGAAATCGGATTGGGCTGTTGAATGTTGATTCCAGGCAGCGATAGACAAAGCTACTTCACGACCCCGTATCATATGTGGTTTATGTTGAGATTACTGTAACTCACACACACCGATGGTGAAACAGTATCATGCAAGCTCCTTCACAACCTTACATGATATGTCGAACATGTAGAGATACAGTCATACACACCGGTGGTGAAACGGTATCATGCTTGCCTTCCAAGCAAGCGGCACGGGTTCGACTCCCGTCCGGTGTAGGTTTTGTTTCTTTTCAAAGGCTAGCGCAGCTGAAGGGGTCGGCATGATTCCTCAGCCTCGCTCATGCATTCATGAGCCTCTCGAAGTGAGACCTGGAAATTATTGGATCGCATTTGCAAGTTGAGCGCTGAACAGTGTAGGCATAGCAATACTCGACTTCGAGATGTACCGAATTCCTCTCATACAATCACTCGTATGGATCTGTACGTGCGCATGGATCAGACCATGGCCGCTTCGCGCAATCAGCTTGCGGAGTTGGCGAAGCAGCTACTAGTAGGACGAAGCACATACATAGGTCAGAGGGACGACATGTGACGGGAAAGCGCATGCAGCACTGGGCGTCATGACCATCCATGCCAGTTCCATGCCCCACACACGACAACGACTCTCTTCCTGCAAAGTACGGAGGAGGTTCATGAGCCCTACATCCATCCAACCGCCGGCCCGCCGTGGATCCGGGTATGCACCGACCAAGGAACACGTCTCACACGTCGATTTCAAGTTCCTGGTTCTGCTCGCGAGCTCATGACCGCCGTGGGCGTTGCTCACCATCCGAGCTCTGCCCGAAGCGCGAACCACGGCTTGTTCGTGTCGTACATAAGGGTGGTGGCGAGGTAGGTATGTCGGCACCTCCATCGGTAGCACAACGGGGAGTGATTGGACATGCATTCACGAGCCATCCTCGAACGCGCCTGCGTCCTTGCTCTCGGCCTTTGCGCCGCGGCCTCCCTCGTCTCCACTGCGAGCCTTGCCGCCGCCGTCACCGGCCCGTGCGACCTCTACGCCTCCGGCGGTACGCCCTGCGTCGCCGCGCACAGCACCACCCGCGCACTGTTCGGCGCCTTTTCCGGCTCGCTCTACCAGGTCAGCCGCCCACGCTCCGCTTCGTTCCATACCATGATCGACCGAACGACATCCCCACCAGGTCAAGCGCAACTCGGACGGCGCCACGCTCAATATCGCGCCGCTCTCCGCTGGCGGCGTCGCCAATGCCGCCGCACAGGACTCCTTCTGCGCTAGCACGACCTGCGTCATCACCACCATCTTCGACCAGTCCGGCCGCGGCAATCACCTCACCCAGGCCCCGCCCGGCGGCTTCAGCGGCCCCGAGTCCGGTGGCCTCGACAGCCTGGCCAGCGCCACCGGCGCGCCCGTCACGCTGAACGGCCAGAAGGCGTACGGCGTATTCATCTCGCCCGGCACCGGCTACCGCAACAACGCAGCCTCGGGCACGGCGACGGTCGACGCGGCGGAGGGCATGTACGCCGTCCTCGATGGGACGCACTTCAACGGCGCCTGCTGCTTCGACTACGGCAACGCCGAGGTCAGCAGCCGCGACACGGGCAACGGTCACATGGAGGCCATCTACTTCGGCGACTCCACGACCTGGGGCACTGGCTCCGGCAGCGGCCCTTGGATCATGGCCGACCTCGAGAACGGTCTGTTCTCCGGCGAGAACCAGAAGTTGAACAGCGCCGACCAGTCCATCTCCTCCCGCTTCGTGACCGCGGTCATCAAGGGGCAGCCCAATAATTGGGCGATCCGTGGCGGCAACGCCGCGTCCGGCTCGCTGACGACGTTCTACAACGGCGTGCGGCCGAGCGTGTCGGGCTACAACCCGATGAGCAAGGAGGGCGCCATCATCCTCGGCATCGGCGGCGACAACAGCGTCGGCGCGCAGGGCACCTTCTACGAGGGCGTCATGACCTCCGGCTTCCCGTCCGACGCCACCGAGAACGCGGTGCAGGCCAACATCGTCGCCGCCAAATACGCCACCACGTCGTTGACGAGCGGCCCGGCGCTCACCGTCGGCTCCTCCATCTCCATCCGCGTCACCACGCCCGGATTCGACACGCGTTTCCTCGCGCACACCGGCGCCAACGTGAACACCCAGGTGGTCACGTCGTCCAGCAGCACCGCGCTCAAGCAGCAGGCCAGCTGGTCCGTCCGCACCGGGCTCGGCAACAGCGCCTGCTTCTCCTTCGAGTCCAGGGACACCCCCGGGAGCTTCATCCGGCACTCCAACTTCCAGCTTATGCTCAACGCCAACGACGGCTCCAAGCTCTTCTCCGAAGACGCCACCTTCTGCCCGCACGCCGGCCTCAACGGCCAGGGCAACTCGTTCCAGTCGTGGAGCTACCCCGCTCGCTTCATCCGCCACTTCAACGACGTTGGCTACATTGCGAGCGAAGCCGGCTTCGAAACTTGGGATGCCACCACATCGTACAACGACGACGTGAGCTTCGTCGTCAGCGCCGGCTTCGCATGAGCTCCGGCCCAATTCACGTATCGAGGCGCCGCTTAGCCAGCCGGAAAAATATATCCCAGTGTGCATAGTCATGTGTAGCATGATCCTGAATACGCCATTTAAAGGAAGTCCAGTCTGACTGCTAGCCATGCTGCGATTATTTGAGTTTTCTATTACAAACGGAAGGTGCCAAACCATAGATGTAGAGCACGCCGCCTTGTCTTGCGATAGTTTTCGGCGCCAAGCAAACGGGGTTCAGAATACAGTAATTTTACGACCTCAGGTCCGTGGGAAGTTCGCAAACTGACTGCAATCAGTTTTCTATATTCTCACAGTAAGAGATATAATGCTCACGGTCAGTTCAAGCCCCGGATTTTGGCGGCGGACACGCAGGTAGGGTCAGTACAGGGACGAACTAAGGTCGTCCAACTACAGTACCCTCACGCATGCGAAGACACATTCTCCCGCCGCGGGAAGAAACTCACTCAAATCTCGGGGTTTCCAAACGTCCTTGTGCCTCGATGGTCAAGAAACACTGCGTCCGAGGGATATGTACATAGGGAAGATCAAAATCAACTGTCCGCTCAACCGCGTAGCTGGATATCCGCTAGTAATTCCAACGCTAATGCTAAGGCATCGCCCAGCATCCGTCACCCCCGTTAAGCAGATCCTGCCAGTGCTGAATAGCGTGTTCGTGGGTGTAATTTGTAGGCGGACCAAGCATAAGGACCCTCGCCCGTGCGTCGGACGATATCAGTCGGTGCAGACCTCCGACCGTCAAATCGAGCGCTGCGCGTGCGCTGTCTCGCGGGTCGAGCTCGCCATCGTCGAGGATCTGGATCATGATAACGTCAATGTCGCTTAACGGCGCCGGCTGCTCTGTCGAGGTCGTATCCGCTCCAGTGGGGTCAGCGAAGGTGACGCCCAAGGCGAGCGAGATGCGCTGCGGTAGCGTGGGATCTGGGCCGACGGAAGAGAGCCGGAGACGGGCGAGTCGCGGCGCAATGTCCGCAATCGACTCAAGGGACATGGATGCACGGGTGTATCGCATGATGTGGAGGTGCTTGAGCGACGGCAGGGAGGTGCGCGAGCTCGTCGTACCAGCCGTGGACGATGCGTCGTGGTCTGCCCGCAGGTAACGGATCGCGAGATGCTTCAGCATCGGGAACTCGCAGGCGGGCAGGGACGTCGACGACGTGTAGAGCGTGACGTTCTCGAGCGAATGGGAAAGCGCGCGGAGGATGTCTGCGACCGCGCGCTGGATGGTGCTGCGTTCGGTGGTGTGCTCGCTGACGAGCGCCGCGAACTTCGCCTGGTCTTCCGCATTGACATAGCTGATAGGTCCCTTGTACTTGGTGCGCCTCGATGTCGGGAGCGCATCATCCACCAAGCCGCGACCCTGCCCCCGAGTCGGTGTGGCATCGTCTCCATTCTTGAGCCCCCGGCCGAGGCCGTACACGTTGATCTTCGGGGCGGAGGTCATGTCGCCGAAAAATGCCGCCCATTTGGAGCGCCAGTCCGCCGCCGTACTGTCTCTTTCCACGACAAGGAGGTGTTGGGCGCGCCTTGCGGAGAGCGGCAGTGCTTGGACATGCGCCGCGAAGGCGACGATGCGGGCGGGTCCCTCGAGGGAGACACTGTGTAAGCGATACGACTCGGAGGCTGCTGAAATGTACCGGGACACCAGTGAAAGGGAGCGCGAGGTGCTGCCGCCGTCAATGCAGCACAATGCGAAGATTCGGTGGAGAAGTTCGACGGGTAGCGTTTCCATAATGATAGCTTAGAGGCGGGGCATGGCCCCCAATAAGATTGTGAATAATCCCGTCTGTTATAGCAGATCCCAGGCTGCGCCAGACAAGAAGACACGCTAACAGGGCAGAGGGTAACGCAACCCGAGTGGTTGACCCGGTCAAGTCGGGCCCGCGTGCGTGATGGCGAGGCTCGTACCAACCGTCAACGCAAATTCAACGTAAACATGTACCTACATACTACCACTTTATTATATTTGTGGTTGGGGCGCACACAATCGATGCAACGGATGCATGCAAGCACGGCGGAGCTGGCATTGATTGAATTGTTGGCAGTGTATCTCGAACTTCAGAGTGCTACATATCACGCATTCAGATATTTTCTCTTCATGTCGATCCACGTCAGAAGAACCCCTGCAAGTCGTCATCGTGCATAGATTTCAACGAGTCCCTTGCTTCTCTCGCGGGTCTGGAGGTCGAGGGTTTGTCGGACCCGGCGCTTTCTTGAACTTTTTGTGCGACACTCCGAAGAACGGAAAGTCGTTGGAAGACATTAGGTTCCTTCGGACCTTCTTCTGTCTCATCCGTGATCGCCGCGAGGATGCATTGCGAAGAGAGCGCGGATGGCGGGGTCCCGGAGACGAGTTGCGATCTGAGGAGATGTTCTCAGAACCGTTCAATCACGCACAGCTTGCTCGAACATACCGGATAACGCCTTCGACGGCAGCAGGTCGTTCAGCGAGTGCGGCAAACAGTGCAGCAGTCGAGCGAATATAGTGATCTGAAGACAATTAAGCTGTAGCCCTGTGCAGAAGAGAAAGGGCACTCGCCGTGATGAGCCTCTCTGAACGCGTCTGAGACGAGGTCTACACATGCTTGACGAGCGCTCTCGCCGATGTTTGCATCAGCACTCCGGACGACACGAGCCAATGCTAGCACCAGGCTTCCTGCAATCTCCTCGTCGTTCGATCGAGCGCCTGTGACCAACTCGGTGATAACAGGGTCCACTCGCGGCTGACTCTTCATCAAGGAACCAAGAGATTCAGCAGCCTTATTCCGGACTGCCAAACTCGAAGGATCGCTCGCGCCCTTGACGAACGTACGTTGCAGTTGCGGGAAGAACGGCTTGACAAAAGTCGGTATCCTCTCCAACATCGTACCGAGCGCGCTTAAAATAGCGACTTTCACCCCAGGAGGATAAGTCGTCGCTTGGGTAGCAACACGAATGAGAGGGCCAGTGAACGGCACGACGAATGGCTTGATGGCTGCTTCTTCCGTCCGTTCAACGAGATCGCCGATGGCATACGCCGCCTGCTCTCTTTGTTCGTTGCTGCCGGTGGTAAGACCGGCGATGATGATGGGAACCATAGGGCCAACGCCCTTCGGCAAGCTGAAGCCAGGGACATAGCGGCCCGGACCGCCAGTGCTTTCAATTGTTCGGCGCAGAGGAACGACAAGCGGCTCCAATTCGTCTTTCGGCGTTGACTTGACGAAGGCGTCGAAGGCACTCCAGGCGGCGGTGTGCACAGGGACGGAGTCGTCGTCAAGCAGGGTTACGAGTTGGCGTATCCAGTCAATTCTGTACAGTGAGGTGTCCAGCTCCGTAACTTCGCAGAAGGTAGCAAAGAGGTTGCAAGCACTGACACGCCGCTGTGGCGCCTCGTGCTTTGCCCTAGAACGACTAATCAGCTTGCATACTAGACAAATTGTGAATGCCCGTTACCATCCGAGGAGCATGAGCATTAGCGTATTGAGGCCTTCCTCATCGGCGATTGATCGCAAAAGAGCTTCCACAGCTTCCTGGATTGCCTCCTGCAATTCTTCGCTTGGCTTGCTCTCCAGTTCCTTCACGAGCGCAGTCAAGACGACGGTAAGCCGTCTGCTAAGCGCGTTGCCAGCGACAGTGACCAAAGTTGCTAGAGCACGGGCATTGAAGAGGGTCATAGGGCTTGCCGTCAGTGTAGGAATGAGCACGGGGAAGACCGTAGAGGCCCGAACCTAGAATATAGTCGGCAATTGCGCTTAGAAGACAATGGTGAACAGACTCACGCTCATGACTTCTTTGAGTGCATGTAAAGCCGTGCCGGAGCTCGCACCAGGTTGACGAAGCGCTTCCAATAATGTCGGAATCGTCTGGTCGATGGCACGGGTACCGAGGTGTTCCTGCAGTATGTCGAAGGCCCGTGCAGCCGCGGAACGGACATTCGCTTCATCGTCTACTAAGGATGTCCGAACCATGAGAATGATCTCGTCTTCGCGGCCTTCACGCTGAGTGTCGGTGGTATTGACCCTGAAAGCCCACTTCAATACATACACAGGAGGTTCGAGAAGGTTGCAACTCACATGAGTTCGCTGAGCGCTAAGCATACGCCTTCTCTTATGCGCGCGTCAGACGAAGTCGATCTCGTCCGCAGGAGGCCAATGATTTCAGATAATACTCGGTCTCCGGACTTGCGACATAGCTCTCCAATTGTACGAGAAGCCGTCTGTAGTGAACATTAACGACGGATCAGTACAGATCAATGATAGCAACTTACCTCCTCTTGCTCGTACTCAGAGCTGGAAAGAAGCGTAATGATTTGATCCACCAGTTCGGGCAGTATTTCACGAACTGCAATAGCTCATTAGGAGGGAGGAACATATCGAGCTTAAACGACTGACCGGTACGTGGCGTGTTGTGCACCAGTGCCTTCCAGATGTGTATCGAGGACTGCCTCACGACACTGACAGCATCCTGACGGGCAAGATAGAGAGCTGACAGGATACGATCCCGACGTTCTCGGCCCAGCACCTCCACCAGTGCCTTACGAGAGGATTCTGCAACAACTGCATCGGTAGGCTCCTCTTCATCTTCCTCGATTTCCGCTTTTCCACTGATTCCGGAAACTTTGAAAAGCAACTCTCCAACCAGAGTGATTGACGATTGCTAGGAAGAAATAGATCAATGCAGGGCTTCACGAGACAGCACCATGAACAGACCCGTATACGCCAGCCAGGATCGAATATCCCCCGTTCCAGTTCCGGTAGGAGAAGGTCAATTGCCTTGTTCGAATAATTGGTAATGACCATTCTTCCTGCCCGCATAGCGGCTTCGCGGACGTATTCTTCGATGTCCGAGAGACCACTGAGTATGGGTGTAATGATCTTTGGTAGATGTGGCTGGAAGCGTGTCCCGAACGTGGCCGGTAAGTAGACCAAGAGCGACATGAACCCTTCTCGCACTGTGCTCCGTGGAGATTGTGCGTTCGCGATGATGTCGGGCAGTAGGCCTTCCATGCGTTCCATTCCCAGGCCGGATAGGACTTCACTCAATCCCTGAGCAGCACCTTGTCGGTCAACGCCTGACGAATCGCCCTTCAGAGTTCTGATGAGGCTTGGTACGAGATCAGGGAAGTTCTGTTCTCCCAGCCTTTCGACTAAAGCACCAAGTGCCTTTGCCGCTGTCGCACGCGCCTCCGGAACAGGGTCGATGAGAACGGCATGGACCATGGGCAGTAGCTCTGGAAGATATGGGACATAATCCTTGGAATCTGTCAAAGAGGCTAGATTGCCTACAATCCTCGCCGCCCTTCGCTTCGTTTCCGCACCACGTTCTTTCAAACCTCGTTCGATGATCGGTATGATCTATCCGCCAACTTAGCTATGCGACGAATGTAAGTAGAACAAGGCCGCACCAAGGCTAAGGATGATTGGTCGATATAATGCATGAACGACGTCTTTAGCAAGGAATTCAATGCATTTGGAGTTCGCGCTGGATCGACCAGTGCTTTGAGGAGCGTGGGAGCGAGTTTTTGTATCTCTGGGTTGCTGATGACTTCTCCGAATTGTTTCAGACTCTGGTTCGCCGCTGCACGCACTTGTGCGTGCGAGTCGGTGAGAACGTCCGTGAGTTGAGGAATGACGATGGGAAGCGACTGCGACAGTTGACGAGGTGCACAGTATGCCATCATGCCCAGAAGTTCGATAGAGCCCTTCTTCGTGCGCCATTGCTTTTCTTCCAAACCCTCTAGAAGCGACGGTAAAATCAACTTGACTCCGTAACCGGACATATTCGCCATGATGATTCGGGCCGTGTCTTGAGCAGCCTCACGAACGTCCGCGGTGGAATCGCCGAAAGACGCAAGAAGCACTGGGAGAATATGGATGATGTATGGCTCGAATAACCGCCCCAGCGTGCTGGACATGGTCTCGAACGCGAATAACGCGCCTTGCCGTGATTCATACCTCTTTTTATCCTCGGCGCCGGCGCTGAGACGCTTGAACAAATCGAATTCCTTGAAACTTGTAACGCCATAGCCCCTCACCACTCCCGCCAAACCGTAAGCAGCCCCTCGTCTTGCGGCGTATTTGGAAGCGTTGAAAAGCTCGTCTAGTAGCTTATCGACTAACGGTCCAACTGGAGAATCCATGATCTTCACCAACGGCGCGAGGCAGTCGGCCACCGCGATTTGTACTTGCTCGGAGGGGGTCTTCAGGGCTTCCACCAGACGGTTGACGATTTTGGGTATCCGGGCATCGCTTGGCTCTAGATGAGTTGCTGTTCTGCCGAGTAAAACCACCACGGCCTCCTTGATGAAGTCGGACGTTTCGGTTGACGACGCGGCACCGGCAGCCAGTTCATCCTCGAATATGGAGAGAAGGGCGGCACTCTGAGTGGCACCATGCGCATCGATGGTGGCTATAGCAGCATTCAGCATGCCCTTGCGCACAACTTCGTGCCTATCTCCCAGAGCTTCATCCTTGATAAAGAACTTGAACAATGGAAGGACGCTTTCCGATGGGATCAGCGGAGCCAGCAATTCGAGAGCGCGAGAGATAGCCGCCCGAGTCGGCCAGGGGTCAACACGTCCGACACTGGCCTCGATGATCATTCCCTGTATGGTATGAGCCCTTCGGCTGTTGCAAGGCAAGCAGATAGATCAGACGTACGTATTCATCAAATTCAGGAGCCAGGATTCTCGCCTGATATGACGGTTGTGAGCTAGACGAAGATAAGTGAAATCTTGGAAGACGTACCTTTTCGCGATAAAATTGTTCAAGAGCAATCACAACCTCGCCAACCGTCTGTGGCCATTGTTCCACGGCTTCCGACAATCCACGCGCAGCGCTGGAACGGACAGATTCATGTTCATGATCTGCTTCATCATGAGTGGATGAGGCTTTTGGCAGTAATGGATAACTTACCGAGATAGTTCAATAATGGAGGAAGGAATGTCTCCGGTACGTCGAGGCCGTTATCTTCCCAAAGGTGCTGCGCCAAGCGCGCATTCTGCTCATCTTCATCGTGAACTGCAACCCATAGTTCAGGGGACCATTCCAGATCCGTGAGATCGAACGGCTTTGGACTGGGTCAATGTCACGGCGTCAGGGCTTATACAATTGGAATATCACCTGGAGAGTCAGCAAGGCGGAGTGTCTGAGGTAAGCCTCTTGAGCCAAGGTGGTGGCGAGGAGCAGATTGGTCTCATAAGCTACTGCTGTTCCATGTATAGCCTGCCCAACGTCGACTAGGACTGATGATGCATCTTTCCCAAGTCGTGGTTGTTGCTGGATAACATGTATGAGAGCGCGCATGACCTCGTATCTTGGGAATGTGATATCGGCGACTGGAATAATGGTGTTCAGCATTCTGTCAAGACTCTGCTGTAGAAGTCACGTACGATCTGCGCAGTGGTACCTGATAATATCCAAACAAAGGACGATCTGTTCCAAGGGGTCATCATCTTCGTTCACAGCAATGCCACCCTTCATCATGACCTGGCTCAAGAGTGGTGCCATGTAGCAAAATGTTGCGGCATCAAAGGACGTTTGCGACGACAAAGAGTGAAATCGATACAGAACGCGTAACACAAGACCTATACATAACGTCGGTGCCCAGCTCAAATACTGGGAGATCAACACTCACTGCTAAGGGGTTCAATCTGGTAGTCCTCAGGGACCCCCTTCACTTCATGAAGACGCAGCGTAGCAACGCCGATCCAGCGAGAAACCGAGTCAAGACGGTGTGAGCAGCATTGTGCTAGTTCCTGTGTAGTACGTTAGTAGATTATTCGATGGTGCAGCAGATACCCACCAAGTAGGTATCAAAGACCTTGCTGCCGACTACAGTGGGACCAATGTCGAATGCGTTTTCGAGCAGAATGGAAGATATCGGGGTGACATATGCTTTGATCTCCTCCACTCTCGCAAATACGAGGCTGCTGATAATGCGCAGCCCTCGTTCAAGATTTGTCTTGAGTCCCTCGACCTTTTGCCTTATTTCAGCTTCCTTGTCCAGCTGAGCTTTGACCAACGCTTGTTGTTGCTTCGTCAATATTGGGGTGGCTCCAGGTGCCTTCTTGTTGGCTACCGATTTCCTGACTTCAGCCTCCCATTTCGCGATGTCTCTATCCTTGCCTTTTTTCTCGACGACATCGCCATTCTTATTCGTCAAGACTAGAGAAGGAGTCGACGCATGTTCGAAGGAGGCACAGGACGGAAACACGCACCATCCACGTAAGTGGTACCGGGTGAAGTACGCCATATACCCAGGTCCGTTTCCGTGAGTGAATTAATCGCCCTGCCGTCGACGTCCGCACGCAATTGTTCTACCATGCGCGGCAGGACATCCTCCGGGGCCACGAAAGTCAACGTGGCGACTGCACGGTAGCTAGCATCGGCAAATCCGGAGAGAGCGGACTATAGATAGAGCTTAGCGAAAAAATCATTTAGGAAGTGGAGAAACCGCACGTTCGAGGCGCCGAGGACGAGCTTTAGCAGATGGTCCAGGCTGTTGCGTACCAGCTCTCTGGGGTCAATGCGTCCTTTTTGACATAACTCAATCCACACTTGCCGGCCGGGCGCACCTGAGACATGGTTTAGCAATCGAACAATGCGGAAAAGACATGCCACCAACAAGTCATAGGGTGATGTCCAACGATAAGTAGGTTGGCTGCAATCACCTCACGTACGGCAAGGTCGGTGTCCTCCCCAGGTGTAACCGCCGCGAGCACGAACGCTGCGAGCCGACTGCGATCGTTGGCGTTGTGGGTTAGTTCCGTATCGTCGTCAGGACCATTCGTCTTCGCGACAGTCGTCTTCTCCTTCGACAAGAAGGCGGTTAAAGAGTCAACAACAACGAGACCAACTACTTCTGGCAGGGTTTGCGCAAGAGACTCCACGGCTTGCAGAGTTGCCCGACGCACGTCGGCCGCCTTACTCTCGACAGCAAGATGTACGAGTACTTGTCCAAGTTGTGACCTGAAGGACAGCTTATCATGAGTAAAACAATCTGAGAATCGGCTTGACTCGCGAGGTAAATCAATGACGAACCTCAACAGTTCACTCTTGCTCAAAGGACCACGCAAGTAGGACGTGGCAGCGTTAGCAGCGCGCAGCAGCCAGATCTCATCTTCAGAGCCTTCGAGCTTCATGTAGACTTTCTCATTGATCAAGAAGGCCGGCTTAGTGGACGGATTCGCGAGGGACTGTATGACGACGTTCTTGGATATCGCATCGTCTGCATGATATCGACCCAATGAAACAGAGCAAAGATGCATTGATCAGATATATCAAAGACAAATAGAAGAGGGGCGGGGAGCGACTAGCCACCATACCATACATTCCGGATCGCGCATACGGGCCTAGAATCAGGGCGATTGCAACATATCCTTCCATGGGCGCCGCCGAACCTGGCACCGCAGCGGTCTTCAGATTCCCCTCGAGTGCTGGTAGCACGGCTTTCGCGACGTCGCCGTTGACCTGCGGAACTTCCCAGAGAGCTCCGCCGACAAGGGTGCAGAAGGCACGGCGAATCGTAGGTTTTGCGCTGGACATTTCCTTCGCTAGAAGGGAGATAGACCCAGTATCGAGAGAGAGCTCGAAGCGCACGGCATGGTTGAGATGTGAAGATAGGGACGTGGCCAAAGCCGTTGTAGCGGCGTCATGCGATTCCTTCGCGAGTAGCGGAAGGGCGGTATGAAGAATGGACGGCGAAGCGGTGCCAGAGGTTGGGATATACTGTAGCATCGAGAAGAGAGTGATGCGATGATCCGGTCCCGTGGTCTTGCCGGATTTGGGTAAGCTGAGGACTTCATCCGCAGCGGACTGCAGCGTTTTTTCGTCGGGACATTTCGTGGCGAGGACCTTGAACAGGCACAAAGCACCTTTGCGGACGGAGGCGTTGCTAGACTTAGCTGAATTGAGTGCAGGCACCAAAAGGCGACGGAAATGTTCGGTAGACAGTGATTGAGGGTACGCTGCGAAGAAGTCCGTAATGACGCTCAAGGAGTTCTCTGGGGCGCGAAGAAGCGCCTTTTCCGCTGTGGGCAAAACGACCCCGGCGATATCATCTTCGGTGATATATGATTGTATAAAATCGTGGAGGGCCTCTGAGACGTGTGCAGGGACAGGAGTCTTGGACATGATCACGTTCGATACGAATAGGTCCAGAATCCGAGTCTTCAGCTCCGGAGAAACACGCGCGAGTTGTGCTTGCTTGGTGTCCTTTAGCCGTATTGACACGTCGACCGCGATGCCAAGGACTGGGAATGTTATCAAGGGCGATGGCAACGACTTGGATAACGTTACAAGCGTCGACATTGTCAACGGAAGACTCTTGGGTGACGATCGGAAGGCTCTTCTAGTACGGGTGAGAGACGACTGGCGGATGGAAGGCTTCGTAGAACCTGTGGGATCTAGGATGGACTCAATCAAGATCGCCAGGACCCCCAGTAATGCGTTCCAAGGCTGGGAAGAAACAGAAGGAAAATCCGGATTTGTCTGCAGGCAAACAGTATACACCCCGCATGTCCATGATAGGAGAACGAAGCGGTCGGTGGCGGCGTAAGAACTACCGCGTTTTATCACGCGCGAGACTTCGTTCGATAACCAGCCGACTATCTGCTCTGTGACGCCGAACTTCGTTTCGCTTGGATCGGAGGAGACACCGCGCGCTTCGTCACGACGAACAAGTTCCATCCCGACAGCTTCGACGGCGTCGCGCGACTGGGAATCCACATAGCGAGGATATGTTTGAGTCAAGAGCTTGAATACGTCGAGAGTCTGTGATAACGAGAGGTCTGCGCATATCCTCGATGAAGATGGACATCACAAATCTATTTGTGTGGTACGTACCGGGAGTTTTGGCCAACGGGAGGAGATCTTCACGCAGGAACTGCAGTCGAGCTTTTGTCGAGCTTGCTCTCAACGTCACCAGTCCATATTGCATGGCTCGCGGCCAATCGCCGAGCACTCGCTCCCGCGACCAGTGATATGTATCATCTTCCATGTCCTCCTGCACGGAAACGGTTGCTGCCACCCAAGACTGAACTTGAGCTTTTCGAAAGCCCTCTGACGACTGAGCGTCGAGTTTCCGAAGTTTCTGGAACGGTTTGGAGGGCAGGTCGGCACTTCAAGGAAAGTCAGAGTTGAGCGGTACCGGCACGAGTCAATCGACGAAAATCAAAAGAAACTCGAATATTTTGTCAGTGGCCGATCGTTCCCACGGTCAGACTGGGAACAAGACCCACGAGACCCCGCTTCTGTTCAACGAGCTCTCTTGGACTCAGTTTCACCCTCATCCTCGTGAAGTTTGCCCGTTCTCGCTGTTTCCTCGCGCCAGTTCATGCGCTTCTCGAGGATCTTGGCATAGGGAGTTCTGCGGTGGTACGTCGTCAACCAAAGTGAGCCTTCTTGTCTTTAGTTACACGGCGTTACCCGCTTCGGACGCTTTGTTTCCTGCATTTGCTAATTCAAATGTGGGGTACAGGATACATCGGACGGAAATAAATACAGAACTCTCCGTACAGGTTCCGCACCTTGACGGTCCTGGTTCATCAATCATTCACGGTCTCCTACTCATCGTTCGACATCTCACTCTTTTCATCGTTGAACGCGTGGTCAAGGTCTCGCATTACCGCCACGCCCCTCTCAACTCAACCATGGGCACCCCCACTATTGCACTAGCCGTCATCTTCTCACTGCTCGCCATCTGCCTCTTGGCAGGGGGAGTAGCGTTCGTGCTCCGGCGTCGAAACCGTCGGAATGCGGAGAAGGGCTCTCGCATCCGCGACGTGGAGGCCCCGCGAACAAGGCCTTTCAGTTCATGGACTGTCGAACCCCAGCACCCTGCTTCGCGTATCACTCCCTTTGGCACCCGAGACGGTGAGTATCATTATCCGTTCATCGTTCACCGCACATCCACTCCGTAAACCCCCTTCAGCCTCCTTCCTGTATGCTCAAGTTATTCCATTCGCAGCCACGCGCCCAGGGGAGAACATGCGCGTAGCGAAACGCCGTGAAGATGGCGTCTGGGAATTCTACGAGGCGGACGCCGCGACCCTGTCATCGCCCGCGTTGCAAGACCCGACGCTACCTCCGGCACGGCCTTCATTGGCGCTGGATCCATTTGCCTCGCGACTCTCGCTTGCCGCGTCTCATCTCACGCGTTCGACAACTTACCTCACCACATCGGACATGATTCCAAGCCCTACGTCTTCGTCGTACACCTTTGCCGTCAAGAAAGACGAGAAAGAGGACCACTACGGGGGGTACTCCACCGCGCGCATAGAGGACGGTCCTCCGCCCCCAGCGTACACGCGTACCCACGTAGGACCGGATGGCGATGCTTCCGCGGATAGCCGCTCATCCTGATGGATGAACGCACGGCTTGGTATGATTTGTCCATGTCCTTCCATGACTTTTCACGACCTTCGGCATTTCATTCCCGGGACTCGTATTTATCTTATAATACGGTGCTGCGCCATCCTCGCCTTTTCCTTGTTTATCCCTATCATTAAGCAACCACATTCGTTGTACATACACTCGTTTGGTCGGATTTATATTACTTGCTTTGCCGTGCTATGAATGTATCGTCATCTCTTCTGGTTTGCGTTGTATATCTCTTTTGCAATGAATTCTCGACGCGTTCGATTCTTTCTTTCTCTGCGTTTTACAGCCATGAGAGGCGGATCGACAGCATTACTGCGTAATAGAAGTAGTGTCTGCGACAAGATCTCACTTTCGTGGAGCCTGACAAAAATGCGAATCATCTTCTGTGATCTCAGTATACCTCAACAGCGGATCATAATGCAGACGAGTGTGAGCAATCTACTCGCCGCTAAAAGGGATCGTTCGGAGTCAACAAAGGCCGATGGCTTTCACTATCCTCAGCGAGCATACTGGGAGCCGCGGGAATGCATTTCATAGTACCAGTGCAATGGACAAATTTCGTGATCATGCGTACGACCGAGAGGCATATATTCCCATTGGCACGGCGCTAGAGCAAGCGAATAGCCGCAGTCGCATGATTGACCAGCCGCCATCGCCTCACCCGAGGTCCATCGCCTTCTCCCCGTCCGTTGGCCGCGGCCACTCCTTTTGATCCGGGAAACACAACTCGGTCTCCTCAGACACAGCTTCGTCGTCGTCCTCGTTCCAGTCGCTGGTCGTCTCCCACTCGTTTTCGAATTCGATATCGAGCGTGAGTTCTTCGTTCGGTCGCCAGCCTTCGTCGTGCTCATCCAGAGGGAGGAAAGAGGCCAAAGGAGGGGGCAACATCGCGGCGTGTGGATGATGCGAGATAGGCTGGACCCAGCGGCGCTCACGTAGGCGTTTGTGGCGTTCTCGGTCCTCTTCGATCCGTTTAACAATTTCCGGCCGTGATAATGAGGGGACCGGTGCAGCGGCGGGCGTCTGCGCAACCTTGCGTGCTTCTAGAGACGCGACGATCTCCTCTACCTTTTGAGGGTCGATAATACGTTTGGTCCGCCAGTTCTCCAATATCTGAGCGTTTCACATAAATTTGCGACCGAATGACTGCCTGTACGCGCAACTGGGTTTACCTGTATGGTGCTCATAAGGTTGGGTAAGCCATGGCGACCCTCTGGCACGACGGATTCCACTATCTTCTGCAAGTCGCGCGCGACGAACGGGACGTAGAACGAGCTGTTGCCGCCTTCTTGTGTCGCCTGGAATGCGCTCGTGGCAGGGTGCGATTTGGCTAGCAAACTGGACTCGCATAGCGAGTCGAGAAAGTAGAGGATGTTGATACGATCGTTCACTGTACCCTGGTCGAGCCGCACAACGGTCAACATCCGTGCGGGTCTGCACTGAGAGCGCTATGAACGCACCTTGCCGCACTCCTCGACGACGCAATCCCATATGTCTTCGCCACAGCGGGGGAAGTACTTGAGCGCGAAGCTAACGACCTTTTGAATGCTTTGCTGCGAACTGTCGGCGGAGTGGCATTCCGTTTAGTGCTCGTTCAGTCCAGTCAAACTAGCGCTTGTAAGAAACTGGACTGACGCATTTAGCCGGCGCAGGAGCGTAAGGAACTGCATCCTTACTTCGAAGGGATCCATGTTCGCGTTGCAGGCGTCGGGGCTACCTCAACATGCACGGGCCGACGCGTCGATGAGCGGTGAAGACGATCGCCCACAGGAGTGCCTTTCACGGACTCAATGCGGTAGCTGAGCGCACGGATGGCCGAAGTGGCACTGATTAAGAGTAGAAAGTCGATCGTTGAGTCTGCAGTATTAGAGGTCCGGCGCTAACCATACGACATAATATCTATATGCGGCGTCCAGGAGTGTTTCTTCGCTCATGAGCTGTGGATTCGATGAGCTTTGACAGGCCGCTCGGACAGCAGGTTGTAACTCTCATACGGGTCGTACTAGCCAAAGTGGATTGCGTCAAGAAGGTGAACAGTGAGGCGCAAAATATACACGAATACAACAAAAAAAAAAAAACACTGGACTGATAGTAAGGAGAGCATCTATCGGTATAAAGAGAGCGTAGCACACGAAAGATCGACACGGAACAATATATGTCCAGCAAGAGGTACTAAGAGTGTAGCAATAATAGTCTGTTAGCGAGCGAGAGAGAGCAAGATATAAAAAATCCAACAGGTGTGTATATCGATATCGTGCTATGAGCAAAGAGAGAGAGGGGCCACCACGGTCCGTCTCGGGCAAAAACTATAGGTCTGACCGCGTGTATGCGCGAAGGGAAGATCCATCCGCCGTCTACATCCATGCTGGAGACGAGGCGACTCAGCGCGCGGTCGCGGTGGTCGCGCTCGTGATCGGCACGCTCGCGATGGCGGCGGATCCCATGCTCGCCTGTCCGCTGCCAGTACAGCTCGCCGTGCTCGCCGTCCCGATCGTCCACGGGTCAGGGTAAACACAGTCCGCGACGGTCGTCACGCCTCCGGCTGTATCCGTCGGTTGCGCCCAGCCGTCATCGCTCACCGACACCGTCTTGCCCTTCCCGTTCGTGTACGTCGGCATGGGGAGCGTGTTCGCGGGCGCGGTCTGGGTGTACGTCGGCACGTCCGACATCGCGATCGCCGATACGCCCGAGATCGTCGGCGGCGGCCACTGACCGAACGTCTGCACCGACGTCGCCTCGATCGTGCCTGCGGACGCGCCGCCCGTCTGCCAGGACTGGTACGAGTTGTTGAACGGCGTGATGAGGACGCCGTGGTCGGCGCATTTTCCGGCGGACGTGCGCGGGTCGGTCGGCATCCAGCCGTTCTCGAGACCGAGCTTGTACGACCACATCGGGGTCTCGACGGTGCCCGCGGTAGAGTTGCCGATCTGAAACGACGGTCAGCACCGCTAAAACGACGTAAAAAGGACACACTCGTACCTTCCAGGTCCAGAAGAACCAGTTCTGGAGCGCATCCATGGACGCGCTCACAAAGTTGTTCAAGCCGTCCTTCTGCTCCTGCGAGTAGTTCTGCCACTCCGTCCACTGGCTACAGTCGCCAGGGTACGCCGTGCTCTGATCTCCGACGCCGTGCAAGAACAGACCGCAGTCGTTCCAGCCCGCGCTGAACTCGCCGGCGATGGTGACACCAAAGTCCTGCTGGCTCTGAACGATACCTCCGCCCCAGGACTGGCACGCCTTGGCAGGCCAGACGCCGCCGGCGCCGGCGCCCGTACCGTTGATGAACGGGTCGGTCATCGCGCCGCCAAAGGCGAAGTACGGGTGGGTGTCCATCGCGATACGGTCCGAGCCGCGGAGGAAGTTGACCCAGGGGGTGTTGCCCTGGAAGCCGTCGTGAATAGAGAGGAAGGGGCCCTTGCCGATCCCGGTGATGGACCGGATGGTGTCGTGCGCCTGGAGATAGCTGAGAAAGTGAGGTCAGCGCCCGTATACGGAAATGAGTCGGCGATGGCGCTTACAATCGTGTCAAGGCGTCGAGGCCGATGTCACCCAGTAGGGGCTCGTTGACCATGCCGAACATCGGAATCAGGTTCTCGTACTCCGGCTGGCTGATAAACTCGGCGATGGTACGAATGTACTGCAAACTCCTTTGAGCGTTGGCGACACCCATCGCGCCCAGGAGCCAGTTGATAGAGCCAAGGCGACCGGAGTGGTTGTAGCCTACACAAGCCATCAGACGGCGGATCGAGACAGATTAGCCAAATACACGTACCGTTCTGAGAACCGGGAATGGTGTGCAGATCAAGGTTGATGCGGATCCCGTACTTCCTGCACCAGTCGAAGAGACGGAGGATGTACTTCCACGCCGTCTTGGCCAAGAAGGGCTCGTCGTTCCACACGTCGATCGCCCAGAAGGGGATCGGCACGCGAACCCAGTTCAGACCCGCGCCCGCGATCTGGGCAATGTCTTCTTCCGTCTGTATGAACGCGAGATGGTGAGTCCGAGATTGTATCGCGGGACCTCTGGGAAGACGGTACATATGAAAAGAAGGACATACGATGAAGGTGGCGTAGTGCTGCTCGATCTGCGAAAGGCCGCCATTGGCGGTATCGTTGGCCATCATGACCGAAAGCGTCCATTCGTCGACCGAACCGTTATAGATCTGGTAGAACGAGGGTGTAATGAACGGTTCCAGGACGAACCATCCGCCAAGGTTAACACTATCGCGCTTCTTATCAGTACGTCGACTCCAGCGGCGTTCTTCCTTCCTACTTACCCGTAGATCTTGTCGTTGACCCAGTCCCAGCTCTGGTTGAGTGGCTTGGTCCACGAGTTGCATTGTGCGTTATTCGCGAACGGATCGTTCGGATCCTGGTACCAGAACCCGCCAAACTGGTTCTTGTACGTGAACGAGCCGTTGGCGGTGATGACCGTGCTGCCGTCTCCGCCGGTGATGTCGCCCGTCGGGCTCTGCGGGTTCGACGACGATCCCTTGCCTCCGCTGCTGCTGCCGCCGCTGCTGGATGACGACTTCTTGCCGACGATGAGGACGACGGGGACGACGACAGCCACGATAACGACCACGGCGACGACGCCGGTAATGATCCAGCAGATGGGCCGGCGCAGGAGCCCCTTCCGTTGGGGCCGACTGTCGAGCGCCTTTTCGTTGACGAACAGCGGCTCGGCCGCGCCGAGGTGCGTCGAATCGCGGGGAGACAACGCCCCGCGCTCGGCGTTGGGCGTCAAGAACGGGTTGCTCTCGCCGGCGACGGGCGAGGAGGGGTAGTACGCCGATCCGCGGTTGGAGTCCGCACCGCTGGGCACGGGCGATTCGGTGCCCCTGGTGCCGAAGGGTGCGGCGGGGGGTGCGAGAGCCTCGTCGAGACCTCCTTCGTACGAGTTGTGGCCCGACGGGACGGGGCGGATCGACGGGGCGCCTGCACCTGCGGGCAGCGCGCTGTAGGTGGAGGCGGTGGCGGGCGTGGCCGCGCGCGGGCTGAACGGATCGTCGCTCGCGGGGAGAGGCGTGTTCTGCGCCGTGTGCAAGTGCTCGTGCTCGCCAGGAGGGCCCGACATGGCGGGGGTGGACGGTGTGTCGGTGTCGGTGACGGGAGAAGGGCTGGCGCTGTCTGTCTGCGAGACAGAGCAGTCGACGAGGAGGAGGGAGGAGGACGGTTGGAAAGAACCCGTGGACGATACGCACGGGAGGGCGTCTCGAGACCCACAGCTGGCTGTGATTAGGGTCGCCGGCTGATTCTCACCGCCATATCAGAACCCCGCGAGCCCGCATGTTCTTCGCGTTCGCGTTTTGCCCCCGAATCTGCGTTTGATTCGGCACATTCTGCCCGTGAAAATAAACCCGGGGTATGCCTGCCGCTCTGCGTTGGCCTCTGTCGATGTGTCTGCGTGTCTTGGATCGCAGCTAGCTCGAGTTGGCACAATAAGTAATAGAGTTCGTGTCGAATACCGCTGGGGCCTTATCGCGGCCCTGTTGGCAGGCTCCTGAACCAGCCGGGCTATCGCGTCGAGTGAATCCGAGCAGCTTGGGCGATGCTGGATCCCAGAAATAAGGGGCACATCCTGATTTGGATAATGATCATGTGAAGGTCATGTGAGGATTTCCGTTTTAGGCCTAAGTTGTGTTGCTCGACGCGATAGACCGGCTGGCACAAGATGTAATTTCAAATTGCGGCATTGCTCGGCGATCACGCATAAAACCTACCACAGGGTCAGGAGAGCTAGTTTTCGTTGATCAGATCCCACGCAATATTTGGAGGTGTACTGTGTGCCGAGAAGACCGAACCGGAGGGACAACATCCAGAAGAAGGTAAGCTATCCTCCTGCATATTGATTGCACCATCTGTGCATTGACTCCGACGTCTGCTTCACGCGCATTTTGGCCACGGCGTGCGCAAATCTGTGCACGAGAAGGGCTGGAAAACGTTCCGTGTCGAGGAGACGGAGGTCCTCCTCCAGATAACATGCAGAGCCTCAGCAGCGGAATCGTTGAGACACCCACATCATGCGAGGTGCTCAAGGCGCCCGCAGCGTGCGAGGTGCTCAAGGCGCACAAGGGCAGCCCCGTGGTTCACATCGTGCGCAATATCGACGAAGTGCGCTTTACCTTGAGCCCGTGACGGCCAAAGTAACGCTGACTTTCGAAGCTCCATTGATCGTTAGTGCGGACCAGGTTGCCGATGCTCTCGATGTAGCGTTGGACACTCAGCTGCATGCACGCGGGGTCATTCTTCGAGTCTTCCCAGAGCTTCACGAACTCCGCCGCGAGCTGCTCGTGACGCCGGCCAGTAAAGGCCATGGCTCGGGCAATGTTCATGCCCACACTATGCATCACGACGGTCATGAAGTTGTGATCGGCATCATCCTGAGACTTCTCCCGGTTGAAGGAGTACATGTCCTGTAGATCATGGGTAAGAATCCGAACTAAGCGTGAGCTCAAGACATACGTTAGACAGTGATCACATCGATTGCTATGCGAGTCATCTCCTCGATGAGCGGAGGGTCGAAGATTTCCTCAGGTACGTCCTTCTCAAGGAGCATGAGAGCGAGCAAGGGTCTGCAACCGATGTTCTTGCGCCGGACCTCCATGTATCCCTCGATGTCGCGAATGTGCCGACAGTCTCTGTCGCGGGCTTGATCGACGACGGATTCGAGGTAGTCGCCAAAGCTTTTCAGGAAACGGCGCTGCATCACATCGCTCGCATCGACGTTTGCACGTTCCCAAAATCTGGTATAGTAAAGTCAGTGAGAGCATCGTATACCCGGAGCAAATGACCTACTGCCGAGTGATTTCTCCGCCAACCCATTCGCCTGCGGGGCAAGGCTTGTGTGGGTTGCGCAGGGCATCCAGAACAATGTCTACTTGCCTGTGGATCACATCCGCAGATTGCAAGTCGGAGACCTCGTCCACAACGAAGAATAAGTTGATCAATTCGCAACCGACTCTGAGGTGAGCTACACGGGAAATGAGTCGCAGCACGGACGGGTGGACTCGGGGACAACACACATAGAGACATCTTAGGATAGGCGAGAGCCGCGAACAGGCCTATGCAACATTGTCAGCTTTTCAACAAGGTGTTACGAAGCAGTACTAACCGAAGTCGCAACGGTTGAAGGCATCCTGAGCCCTCGGCTCGAAGGCATGGAAGCTCTCGATCCAGGACTGCGACACATACTTCGCCTCCTGATAGTGGGGGTTAATTCTATGAGGGAAGGGCCAGTGTACAAGGGTGCGAGGAATGCGGATGATTTTCTTCTGAGGGCGTCCCATATTGGCTGGGTGTGGGTGACCGACTCACCGACTTCGAACCAGCTTTATAGAGTCCCAAGGAGGTCGACCGGTTCTTCAACCACATCGCGGGCGAGCCGCCGAACCTGGTGCCACCTGCTGGACGCGCTCACGGAGGGCGTGAACACTGTCGAGCTCTGAGTGGACCTACTCCAACGACATCGGCTTCGCGCAGCCGGGCTATATCCCACTAGTAACGTACATTGCAGACCAGAGCTCACCGCGCTCCGCAGGGCTACGTCACTGCCGGTCGAGTTCACAGTGCGACTGTGTCCCAGGGTGAGCATCCCCAGCCGATGCTGCTCGTACACGCCGGACAGAAGCTGTGCGCGTTCCAAGGGCCTGAGCGAGGATCCTACCCGATTTGGATGTGCATTACATTTCGCGGGCCAACTAGCGTCAAGCACGACTGACCCTAAGCTGGGTCTTAGGCTCACGGCAAACCGGCAAAGAAATTTGAAATTACATCTTGTGCCAGCCGGTCCATCGCGTCGAGCAACCAAAACTTAGGCCTAAAATGGAAGTCCTCACATGACTCTCACATGACCTTCACATGACTCTACCCCTAATATAGCAAGTCCCCCTTTCTAGGATGCAGCCTTGCCCGGCGCTCTCGACGCGATGGCTCGGCTGGTTCAGGAGCCTGCCCTGTTGGGACCTTTTGCGTCAGCGCAGAACGGTGCCTTTGAATTCCCAGCGCCCCGGCAACATCCACTGTCATCCAGAATGGCATGCTGTGCTTCTGTCCGGTGCCGGCCTGTCGTGCCGAGCCTTCCCTCCCGCCCCGAGCTCAATTGACACTCCTTCGGTCGACGCGCACGGGCACACGACTGTGTGCTGCTTTCCCGCTCGAACCTCTCGAGTATGGCCGCTACTCAACGAGGCCAACTCAAGTTTCAACCGCAGCTCGCGCCACGGTCAGCAGACGATCGAGCATCCATTCACATGAGTTCCCGCTCTTGATTTTCCGCAGTTCCCCCTAAAGTTGGATCTCGGCACCCGGCTTGGGATGTCTCGAACCTTTCTTGTTTTCTGTCCAACCATATATATGCGATGTCCCACCCGTTTTGTACGCTCGCTATGCCCGTACGTATCAGTTGATGATCCAGACCAGCCGCTGAGTCTCGAAGCACCCCAGAAAACTCAATCATCGCCACTTGGGCATCGCGTCTCCTGATGTTCGTCTTGTCGACGAGCGGCTCGGATTTACGACGACGCTACGGTCATCCCAAGCCGGGTTAGGCGTTGCCACGTTACGCCATCGTCCGACGTCATCGCTACTTTCGACTCTTTCAGTTCTCTCGGAGGAGCTCTGGTATAGATTCTGACGTCGGTCGTACATGTAAGTACTACGTACCAAATACGCAAGTACGTTGACGTCGCCACCTTTGCTATCTACATATCGGACGTTGGCAATCATGTTACGCAACCTATGACTGCAACGGCGCCGTTCAGACGGCCCTCCCTCTTCACATCCATCCTAGCACGCCCATCGGCGCCGTGCTAGTACCCAATCGGCCTCACGACGCTATGGCGGCATCGGTTCTCGGAGAGTAACTTCACTGGCTTGTTCTATTCGATTCGAAGTCGATGGCGCGCGCCCCGTCTTTTGCACTCCTGATCAAGGTTATGGGTCTTCCTTGCTCTCGCTGGTCTGCTACCGATCGTCGGCGACGATCGTTGCCTCGCGAACGGGACCAGATTGCCTGTGCCTCCAGGTCTGCGCACCGGCCGCCGCTTGCGCCTGAACGAGCAGCGAAGTTATATATTCAGAACCGTTGTGGAACGTACGGCACTTGATGCAACTTTGTGGTGCTCTGTGAGAGGGAGCGCGTAGTTTGCAGCAACCAAGGGTGTTCAAATTTAATTAGATAGTAAGATATGTCAATTTATCTATTTTGTAGAGCTTCGAAGAATCTATGACTTGGGAGAAAGGTGGAGGAGGATGGACACCCAACAACAAGTAGATGCGTGGCAGTGTAACCGTGGGATTGGTTACGCATACCTTCCCCAACCCCCTCCAAGACCCCTCTTGGATGCCTTCTTCTTCATAGTGCTACTGACCGGTGGAGGCGCAATCGCTGCTTCTTCCCCCCAAAAGGGTTCAGGATCCGGGACAGGCGTGGGCGTAGTAGCCCTCGGAGACACTGGGAGAGCGACGCTCTCGTTCGCTGGTGACTCGACACCCTCCGGCGTGAATGTCATCGCCCTGGAAACTGGGCGTTCACCTGGAGGTGCATCGCCTGAGTCGCTGGGTGTGCTCAGGCCAAACACGGTCCTGATGATCCGGTCGACCTCAGGACGCAGGATACATCTGACGGGGCCTCGAGCTTTCTCCCGTGCGGTCATGATCTGAGCGTAGGTCTGCAAGCCGAGTCGCTCCGCCTCGTCCAGCGTGGGCGGTTCCGAGCTGACGCAGATATCTGCGTACGCCGCTTCCAGCCAGGCATCGACGCCGTAGGCCTTCGCGCAGATGATCTTATCTACCGCGCTCGCGACGCCGTCGAGCTGCTGCATTGCCAGGGCCTTGATGGACTCGAAGTCGAAGTAGTTCGCCACATGGAGCACTGAGATCCACTCCTCGGCAGAACGGAGGGGATAGATCCCGAATACACTAACGTTCGTTTAAGTCACTACCACACTTTGATACAAAGATCGACTTACATCGGGTACAAGATCTCTAAGAATCGTCTCAGATCCTCAGCTGTAATGAAGTCTGGAAGCTTGACTGGAGACACCGAGCCCGCTGCGTCCTTTGGGCGCTCATTCATCAGTGTCCGGAACACGTCTGAGCCCCGATGAAACGAGTAGCTGGGGACTCTGAACAGCGTTGACCCAGCCTACGTTATAACGTTAGACTCAATAACAAGACAGAGATAACGAGTCCTGTCGTACCTGTATCTCGACATTGTCTTCCTTGATATACCACTGGCTATCGTGACTCAAAGGAGCGACGTTGGAAACGGAGATGGAATCAGCCTCGGACAAGTTCGTTGAGATGGATGCCATCGGAATTATAGACGATTCGGAGAAAGTTGGGCTGATGCTCCTCTCAGATGCGATGAGCATGGGATTGCAGAAAGGAGGAAAGAGCGTTATCTTGAGGCTGCGAAGAGCCGGCCACCTATTTATACGGGATTCCTTACACGTGTATGAGCTGTAGAATCGCAGATGGAGTCGTGAACGGACAGAGAAAGCAGTCCTCGAGCTTAAGCTCTATAACGGATTCCCAGGCCCGGGCAGCTTATATGCGGTGAAGCATGCAATATCCCATACTCGTAGATCACTGCGCTCGAGACCATTCAGTTCTGTGCTTGCATTGTATTGTGCTGGACAAGAGATGACGGGAGCTCGGGAGTTAGGGCGACTGACCGCGAAATGATACATTCCCAACAGATCCCTATGACATCAAATTGCCTACTGCCCACAGTGGCGACACTTCACATTCCACTCCGAACCTCACTGGATTGCTTGTAATACAGGAGCGCCTGTGAAGGGGTCGGACACAGGAGCACATGCAAGGGGATCGAGCGAAGGCGAAGGCACAGGTGCATCGGCGACAGGTTCGGGCTCGGGCACTGGCTCAGACCTTCCTTTTAGTTTTCTCCTACCCTTCTTGGCCTGACGTAGCATGACACTCAGGCGCTGTCTATACAAGATGGATAAGACAGACTGACGGGCTGTGTTATCACGTCCATATCGTTGCTGGGCGACGCCGCTGGGGTGGTATCGTCCGGCGCGAACATACGATCGATTATGGCAACCGCTTCATGGTGCGGAAGTAACCTGGCATCGGAGCGAATCCTCTCGCGAGCAGCGGCAATCTTCGTGAAGAAAGGCAGGCCAGCGAGCATCGCTTCTTCCACGGTGAGCGAATCTTGACGGTAACAGAGGTCCAGGCACGCGTCTTTGAGCCATTCCGGGAGATTGAATTCGCGCGAGCAGACGATCTTGTCGATTGGACGGATGTTGATGACCAGCTGGTCCTTTGCCAGCGCCTTCACAGAATCAAACCGAAAATAGTGCGCAACACGGAGAACCGAGATCCACTCGGACGGCGATGAGAGAGTGTACTGTCCGAAAACGCTGCAAAGTGCACATTTGTAAGTCAGAAACCCACCGTCATAGAGGATTATAGAGGTTCGATGACGCTTACAGAGGGTAGAGAATGTCGAGGAAACGCTCGAAGTCCACGGGCTTGACGAGATCAGGTAGCTTGATTGGACGTGCGGTATCGTCGACGCCAGCTGCGTCAGCGACGAGTCTTCTGAACACAGCAGAGCCTCTAAGACCAACGAGGTGGTTTGAAGAGCTCGCCGCCCACCTGTTATCCTATGTCAACTCATGCTCACCCCGAAGCTGGAGCTCTATCAACTTACAAGGAACTCGACATTATCGTCGCGAATATACCACCGGTCGTTACAACGAGCCTTAGGAGATCCCAAACTTTCCGCCTTGATGTATTCGTCAGAGGCCATAGATCCAGCGTCGAGCACTGAGGAAGTCATCGAAGGACAGGAGACTTCAGAGATAGTCGGGCTTGGGCTTCGCTCCGGCCTCATGAAGATAGTCGCAGAGCACGGGACGAGTCAGTGCGAATCCCAGGTAAGATATACCAACACGTGTAAGCAGGTGCGAAATGGAAGGGTCGACCATTACGGATGCTGTCGCTCTCTAGCCAATGACACGAGGCACGGATACTGCAAATATGAAGGTAACTTTCGTAGATGAGGCTGACAGTGAATGTTGGCAACGATAGGCGGACAATAGAGTGTATCTGCAGCACGGCGAAGTGGGGTGGAACTTTTACCATGCACTGCATTTTTTGGCGGGGCTCCCCGCGGTAACTTACCTCGTCAAGCTCGGCATCCCGAAGCATACATAGTATGGTAAGTACCCCATCATCGCGCCATCAAGCCAATTATCCCGTTCTAAGATTTATTGCAATGTAAAGCCATCCATCCCAGGGCCGATGCTTCCGGAGTCGAACTTACGATGCTGCAACTCATCTGCGTCTACAAGAATGCTACTCAGGACTTGATCGTTGCTTTGTACAAGGGAAGCCCAACGAGAATGATGTAAAAGTGGCGCCTTTTCGCCCATTCCCGACTTTCATCGTATTCTATTGACCCCGGGATCCGTCTTCGCCTGTGACACAGGCTGGCTCGATGGGTGTAACATTCTCTCTGGCTTGCAGACGAGACGGAATGCTTCGACGACGGCGGAAACAATTTCCTTGAGGCAAGCAACGACCTTTGCGTCGCGTATGCGTTGTCGTACCATGGAGATGCTGATGGCGTCTTCTATTTCCAGCCGTTCCCCCTCCTGCAGCGTCAGTGATTCCTCCTACTGACATACGGCTATGTAGGCTTCTTTCAGCCAATCTTCGATGCCGTAACGACGTCCTGAAACGATCTTGTCCACCGGGGGCGCAAGGGGAAAGCACTTACTAATGGCGAGGGTACGAATGGTCGCAGCTCCCCACGTTGAGGAGAAGTGGAGTATGACAGTCCATTCGGCTAATGTTTCAGCGACATGCTTGCTGAAGTCACTACAAGGCTACCGGCATAAGTTACTCTAGGTCATCGAGAAGAGCAAAACACCATCACCAGGGATAGATGATATCGAGAAAAAGCTCAAAATCGTTACACTTGACATCCGAGAGATACACGATTGTGACTGTATCTAAAGAGCCTCTGCCATGGTATATGATCCTTCTGAAGAACTCGGAATCCCTCGGTAAGATGTACTGGTGGACCTGGTAAACCGTGTTTTCCACCTTCAATGGGACCCAGTACGGATGACGATATGTTCTATCAGACGACCTGACAGCTTGCGACTTGCAGATTCCCTCCCGTGATGAAGAACTTGGACCTCTGCCCCGCAGATAGCGACACGTTGTGTCCTATCAGGCCGTCATCTTGCGTATGTGTATAAGTGACAGAAGGCTTCCACGATCCTCGCTCGTCCACGGGTTCGGATCCCTCTCTTGTACCGGGATCATCGTCCGGGGAGACGTGAACATCATTCCACCCATTCACAGTAAAGATACTACGAAGTGGATTGTGCATCCGCATCTCCCCGGACAGTGATCCAGAGGATTCCTTACATGATCTTTGCATGCATTTCGGCATAGTGTTCGTCAACAAAATCGGGGGTGCATGGAAGGGCTGTGGTGGGTCGAATGAAAACCCTGCAGCGACCGCAGCCGTGATTATGCCTTTGGTCTTCACTTCATGGCGCTGTTGAGAAGAAATCCGGCATATGCATCCCCCACATCACATTTCATCTCATTGTAGCCTTGACTGCGCCCATTGTGCCGTTCGAATCACGCTTAGCTCTGCCACGTTGAGCCTCGTTCGCCACAGAACAAAGGCATATGTTTTGCCCGAGCACGGGATAGGTAATGCCTTCGCCTTGATGACCATATCCCGCTTGGATTAACTCTCTAATACTGACGATAACCTCACCCTCAAGCCACGTGTTTGTCGAATAAGGCACAGACAGCCCACCCTGCGAGTGCAGTCCCAAACTAAGCAGTGCCTTTCTGTGATAATCATCGTCCGCCTCGATACATTGCAATCGCTGAAGAGCTAGCTATTCCGGGTCGTCCGAATCTGATGTGTCCAAGTGAGCTCTCGCCTCAAATTCAGCGAGCCAACCCTGCATCCATCCGCCAGGACGACCTGTAGTTGAAGATCGGATGTCTCCCAGCGGTTGGGGCGACGACCTGTAGTTGATGCATCAGCATTGAACAATTCCCAGGAGTTCGGAGGACGACCTGTAGTTGAAGCTTGAACTACCACCAGGAGTTCGGCGTCTTTCAACGCCTCCCTCGTCTGCCACCCCGCCTCCAGTTACATGTCTCCCCACCTCCTCCCTGTGCTTAGCGATAGCTGCTGCTTTGGCTTTCTGCACCCATTGCTTCCGCTGCTTATTTGATAGACCGGCAGGAGGATCGGACAGATGTGATTCTAGCTCTGCATGATGCTTCACCTGCGCCGCCGTTCCCTGGGATTGGCTGTTCGTCACCTCTTGCTTGCTCACGTCGTCATTCCATTCCTCTTTCTCGGACACGGGAGCCTTTTCTAGTTGGCGTGTCGCTTGAGGAAAAAGGGGAGGGCGAACGACACTGGATATCGTTATGATATGGTTGGATTGAGACACGAATGAACAGAGGGAACACTTGCTTCGTAGCATCAGGGCTGCACGGCTTGCTCGTGGCGCTTGCTGAAGGAGGGATGCTTTGAGACTGGTCACGGATCGCCGTGGTAGTATTTCCATCCACCCCAAGACCAAATGTCTCCTTAACGATGGGCGTAGCGAGAGTCTGATCGATTGGAGCGGCGGGGGTGCGCAGGGCTTCCCGCGCGGCTGCGATCTTGAGGCACGTTGAGAGACCGAGGAGTCTGCCTTCCTTCGGGCACAGGGGAGCGGAACGGAGGCAGAGGTCCGTGTACGCACCCTGCAACCACTGGGGGATATCAAATTCCCGCGCACAGACTATCTTTTCGACGGGTGACGCGAGAGAGTACAGTTGTTTCATGGCGAGGGCTCTGATAGAGTCGAATCGCAGATAATGCGCGACACGCAGTGCCGACGTCCATTCCTTCGATGTATGCAACGCGTACGTCCCGAAAACACTTACATATATATGCAACGTCAATGCGAAGGTCAGTGATTCATGCAGTGCCACAGCTCACATTGGGTAGAGGAGATCCAGGAATCGTTCGAAATCCTCGTCTGTGATGGAAACCGGCAGAACGATAGGCGCACGAGTGCCATCCGGGTTCAGTTTTTGTGCAGCTGAAAGTTCCCTGAAACGCTCCGAGCCTCTCTGAAGAGAATATCGTGGTACTCTGAACATGTAGCCGCCTGCCTGTGATTACATGTGAGGATACGATAAGGTCGTAACATGAGCGACCATATCACATACCACGATCTCGACATTTTCATCGTGTATGTACCACCTCGGGTGCGAGATAGGGCGCGGTACTTCCTTGGATTGTACTGCTGCGGATCCGAACCCAGGAGAGAGGGCTGCTCCGATAGCGTCCATGGTCTCAGATGAAGCGGTGATGATAGAGATGTCAGAGAGAGTCGGACTCATTCTACCCTTCGAAGAAGAGGAACTCATTGGCTGAGCGTTGTGTATGGTACGAAGTGCCAACCGCCAAGGTTGGTCTTGGGGCTTGCGTTTAGTACTACACGTGCTCGCCGCATGCCCGAACAGCATTTACGGCATGTACGAATGACCGGAGCAGGAAATCCAAACGGTTATGTATTCGATGTGCCGGTGGCAAGTCATCCGTGTCGTAGGCGTCATTGGATCGTCCTTGAAGTGGTTCCGCTGGCACGACATAGCTCGTCTTCCGGGAGGTTGGACAAACGCACATGGTAGAGGTTACGGTGGTTCACGCGTACACTGCAGGGATCAAGGAGGCGGCGGCCAAGTTCACACGGTACTGCTTCACGTCGACGTCGAACGCCTTCACAATGAGGAGCCGTCTGAGACAGGCTCGCAAGATCTCCGGCCGTTGTGTCGTCATGAGCATGAGGGGAGACGTCTGCTCTGACCCTTCACTCAACAGGAGAATGCGCTGGACCCCGTTCGGACCCGCTTTTCTGGAGAATACCATCCACACTAATCCCAAACCACAGCCTATCTATCCATCTTTGGCTCGTCCTGAGCCAAGATGTACATGACGCAGCAGCGCAGAGCGCTCGCGAACGACTTGCAAGCCGCCGCGCTTGAGTACATCGGCACCACCACATTCCTACTTCTTTTCTTTGGCGCCATCCAGGCTGTCGCCGTTCAGGACGACTACGTGACGAGCAGCCCGATTGTCGAGACTCAGCTCTACATCGCAACCAGCGGCGGTATTTCGCTCCTCATTTCAGCGTGGCTCTTCTTCCGCGTCACCGGCGCGATCTTCAACCCGAACGTCGCGCTCGCGCTCGTATTATGCAAAATAATCACCCCGGTGCGATTCGTGCTGTTTTGCATTGCGCAGCTTCTCGGCGGGATCACCGCGGCGGCTTTGGTGCTTGCGTTGACTTCCGGTGTGACATCGTCAAAGTACGCAACACTCTGATTGACTGTTCATCATGGGGCTCACGAATATCATTCTCATCAGCACGACATTGGGGCCAAAGATCAACTCCGCGCAAGGTGTCTTCATCGAGATGTTCATCACGGCGGCTTTATGCCTAGCCGTACTCATGCTCGCCGCAGAGAAGCACGTCGCAACCCCATTCGCACCGGTCGGCATTGGTCTCACTCTCTTCGCTGGCTTGTTGTAGGTGGCCACGCCATCACCTCGGAGTATCAGGTCGCTGACGGTCATTGCGTGAACAGGTTCGCCATCCCGTACACCGGTGGTTCTATGAACACAGCGCGTTCCTTCGGACCCGCCGTTGTCTCCGGCTTCCCACACAGTACACATTGGATCGTAGGTTTCCCTTCCACCGCATGGCTGCCCCCGCCCTGATTGCTTTCTTCAGTACTGGGTAGGCCCGGCACTCGGCTCCTTCCTCGCAGTCGCCATCTATTGGGGGCTCAAGTAGTGAGTGTACTTGACCGAAGTATCGTCAGATGGTTGACACCGAGATGTGTACAGCTGCGAGTACTGGACGCTTGCGCCTCGTCAGGACTCGACCGATCACAAGGACTCGCCAGATTCGCCCATACCAGCTATCATTACCGAGACAGCTCGGCCGAACGACAGCGATGTTTGACGGCCGCGCATGAGATGATGGCAGTTCGTGATCGATGCCACATGCCCCCGCGCGATCTGGAAGGATATTTTGGTGCCGTGTAGTCCGATTTGCAAGGCATGTTCTAGTCGATCGATCACCATGGGCTGAGCTCATGCTTATTTCTTTCCAGTTGCCTCAATACGAGAAAAACCTGACGGATCGGATATCATTTCATTCTCATATGTGGAGAAGTTCGAGGCGGAATTGCGTAGTCGAGCAACGTGGCCTACGCATCCCTCGCGGAGATCGTACACGTCTACTATCCATGGACGGACGCAAGGACTCCCGGTGCGGTGAACCAATTGAGAATGCTCTTGTCTACTAGTAGAATCGTCCGGAGCGCGAGGTTCAAATCCTACGTGACCAGCTCGAGGGCGTCGCAATGAGGCAACGTCCGAACACTCCTCATGTACGGCCAATGAATTAGTCTGCTCCCGATCACAATCTCTGGTACAGATTCCAATATTCAGCGTACACGAGGTCATATTCAGGCAGAGAAGAGTGTGGGCATGTACCATCACCAAAAGCTCACGACGACGCGAACAAAGCCACGTGCATTCTCGAAGACATCATGCGTCTCCGGGACAAACCAATGCTTTGCCAATAACTTCATCGTACTGCGTTGAATGCTGGAGCAAGAGGGTTGAGCCCCGAGGTTTTGCGTGTGCTAGACGATGTTGCCGTACGGTTTCCATTCTTCCCACTCGTCTTGTCAGCTTTCTTCGCGGCATTTTGCACCGCGGTCACCCATTCCTTGCGCTGTCGCTTGGTCAGACCCTGTGGAGGTAAGCAGGTGGGTATCCCCGAAGGGCCTCCTAGTGACTTGCTGGTGACAGGGATCGCAATCGCCCCGGTAACACTTCATATAGATAATGCCGAACGTCAGTCAAGGTCTACAAAACCAGTAAACGGAACTTACTTGTCGTCGCAAGCGTCTGGAGCCTGATCTGAGATGCATGCAGAATGGTCGACGGGTACCGCAGGATCAACGTGATCTATCGTCAGACCAAACGCTCGTCTGATGATTGATTGAGCAGATGTGACATCTGTCAATGCAGAGGTCCCTCTGATAGCTTCTCGCGCAGCGGCGATCTTCAGGCAGGTGGAAAGGCCGATCAATACCCCTTCCTCCTCGCACAAGGGAGACGGGCGGAGGCAGATGTCCGCATACGCTTCTTCGAGCCATTCGTCGATGCCGAAGTCGCGAGCACAGACGATCTTTTCGACAGGCGATGCGATCGAATAGAGCGTTCTGATTGCAAGAGCCCGCAGGGATTCGAAGCGCAAGTAGTGCGCAACCCGTAGGACCGACGTCCACTCCTCTGACGTATGCGCTGTATATACCCCGAAAACGCTGAAACGATCATGATATTAGAGCTGATGTCCGACGATGCTGGGTTTTCCGGCTTACATCGGATAGAGCAAATCCAAGAAACGCTCAAAATCTTGATCACTGATGCTGTCCGGCAAAACGATCGGGCTAAAGGTCCTGTCAAAGTTCATTTCTTGAGCAGCGCAGAGTTCCCTGAACCGCGTGGATCCTCTTTGGAGAGAGTGTCGAGGCACTTTGAATACATAGCCACTGGCCTGCGTTGAGAGGCTCAAGGTCATCCCACTACGTATGTTATGAAGCGTGCGTACCAGGATCTCGACGTTGTCGTCGCGTATGTACCATCTTGGGTGAGGAAGGGCAGCCGGTACGCATGCTGAAGACTGCGGCAGTCCTCCACACTGTGCATCATGCGAGCTGGTGAAAGAGCAGATACTGATTTCGTCCACATCCACATCGCCAGACGAGTCAGTGACTATGGAAATGTCAGAGATACCCGGGCTCATGGCGAGGTCGTGCGGTGGGGAACACATGGGAAGCTTTCATGCAAGCCGGGCTTATAGAATGCTGAGCTCCGCTGGGCGCTCGTCGCGATAGTACGGTATCACACGGGTCTACGGTTTGCAGCAAGCCGAGATCCATAGAGGCGTCATCAATCTATATGGGTAGAGATTGTGGTGCGGCGCGAGCTGGCGGAGGTCCGAGTTAACCCTATCGAAGGAACGAATGAACCAGAGTCAAAGCGTTTCATTTCTGGCCGTTCCGATCAGTCAAGGCGATATCCGTTGACCTAGATACAGGCGTCCATACTCTAGAAGAACTTGTCCCAGATAGACGTCGGAGTTGCAGAGAACGATCGTTGCAAAGGGTGAGCGCCAGCCACGCCCGTCGGCGACTTTTTGGGCGCGGCGACGATCGTTACGTAAAGGGAGTTACGCTGATATATATAGCTCGCCCTCTAATGATCGCCGCGGACAGCTGCGCGCCAGTTCCTTGACTAACGATGAGTACTATACACGACGACGTGCTCGCTCTATTGGCGGACTCCGGTCAATGGACGGAGTCGAACGAATCGGTCAGCAATTACGCCGTTTTGTCCCGGACTATGTGACCGATCAGGCGACATAGGTGCTGCTCGAGCCGTTCACCTATATCACCTCAAATCCGGGGAAGGAGATACGCGGACAGATGATAGAAGCCTTCAATACATGGCTTCGCGTCCCACCGCAACAGTTGCGCATCGTTGCACGCGTTGTCAGCATGCTCCATAGCGCGTCTCTCCTGTGTGTACCTGTTTTATGCTATAAAGAGCGCCGGTAGATTGATCGCATAGGGCGCAGCGTTGACGATATCGAAGATGACTCCCAACTACGTCGTGGGGCGCCGGGTGAGTGCATCGTTAATACTGCCGTTGTCCTGATCCAACAACGCAACGAATAGTCGCCCACAAGATTTACGGGATTCCCCAGACTATCAACTCGGCGAACTACGTTTATTTCCTTGCATACCAGGAACTCGCCTCTCTGCGAACATCATCTTCCATAGACTTGGATAAGATGGTGACAAGTATGTGATTCGTTTGCCGTCTAGTCGTAAGCCCTCGCTCATGCTCTCGCTAGCCGAATTACTGAACCTGCATCGCGGGCAGGGGCTCGAGCTTGTCTGGCGCGATTCCTTGACCTGCCCTACGGAAGAAGAGTACATCGCCATGGTCAACAACAGTCAGAGTTCTCAAGCGATGCTCAGAGAGACACCACACTCACACCTGCGCATCAGAAACTGGTGGTTTGTTTCGTATAGCAATCAAGTTGATGATGGCTTGTGCGACCGCGAATACAGACGTGTATGTGCTCCTCGTTTAGAATAACCATTGATTGGGTCTGAACGGATCACCAGAGACTATGTCCCGCTGGTCAATATCATCGGTATCTACTTCCAGATTCGCGACGACTACATGAACCTACAAAGTACGGAGGTGAGTACCTACGGTCTACCCCTCCAAAATATCACTGAACCCCTTGATGCACGGCTATCAGTATGCGACCAACAAAGGTTTCGCCGAAGACTTAACGGAGGGTAAATTCTCGTTCCCAATTGTCCACTCGGTGCGAGCCGATGCATCCAACCGGCAGGTTCTGAGTACGTACGACCCTCTCGTCTTCCGTCCCTCGACTCTTATCATACGCCCTCAAGACGTACTACAGAAGCGACCGGCTACGCCGACCCTCAAGAGGCATATCATCGGTTACATGCGCGATCACACACGTTCCCTCGAATATACCCTCACGGTCTTGCGCAGTCTAGAACGGCAAATACGAAACGAACTAGAGAGACTAGGGGGTAATCGGGCTATAGACGCCATCGTCGATGCACTGCACATCGAGGGTTAGCTATTGGATCGGCTCACAATGCGAATGATAATCTTTCTTCAAGCACGCCGCTGTAGAGAACACCTGTAGACCTCAAGTGCAGGATGTATATGTGGTATTGCCATCAATAATAAGCGCCCGCCTAGCTCAATCGGATAGAGCGTCAGACTCTTAAGAGCACCTGATAGGTGGGCAGTTAATCTGAAGGCTGCGAGTTCGACCCTCGCGGTGGGCTAGTTGTTTTGTCGTGTTGCGATACATTTTGCCTGGAAAGAGGCAGGAAGGTCTCGCCTGAAGCATTCAAGCAGATATGTTAACCCGACGGGCGCTTACTGCATCCGGAGTGGCTATGCTTCGACGGCACATTTTCAGGGCTGGCACATTTTTAGGGCGGCCATGTTAAGCATAACGTTATTCGGTTTTTCCACCGAGACTCACAGAGGTCGCATCGAAGTATTAGGTCATTGAAACTACTAAAAACTCAATCAATTCATTTCCGAAAGCCATGCTGGTTGCCAAATGGCAACTGCAAAGAGCACTTCAGAAAAGAAAGGATGAGGATCCCCCGACGTCGCAAGGCGGTACTGCAATACCAAGGACATCGCGCCAACGAGATGCAAGCAGAGCTCGAAGGACAAGGGCGGCAAAAATTAGATAACCAATAATGGAGGCGATGCCTCCATAATAGTGGTTAAACTATTAAGAACAGATACTACACTTGATCTAAGCCAAAAGGCCAGAGTGGTAAGGAATCACGAATGTCGACGCGCGCCTTATATGCCTAGGCAGAAACAGGTCAGGTGACTTGAATATTTGTGTGTGTTTGCTGCGGCAAAGCGTTGCCCACTGCTCCAGGCTTTTCCCTGGATGAATCCGGATATGATCCGTATCCATCCGCCGAAACATTCACGGGTCAATATCTGCGCGGATTCAATCCGTGCGGATACCGCGGATTGTGACATCCATACGGATACTAGGTATGTACGCTAGATTACATCGAATCTGAGGGTCTATGTATGGAGTGTAGAGTAGATGCGACATGTAAGGTCTATAGTATAGTGAATCTAAGGGGAGTTCACGGAGATTGAGTGATAAGTCACCCTCTCAGTGGTTGTGACGTGTCGTCTACGAGTCGTGTAGTCTCTTCGAGATCAAACCAAGGAGCCTCTACCCAGGAACCTACGGCAACTCTGGCACGCAGGCTCTGCAACTGGATTGCGTACCAATGATTTCCGAGTCAGGTTTGCCCCAAACCTGTTCAGTACTCTCGCTGTATAGGCCAGATTTTGTCCGCTTTCTCCTCTTATGTGACGGCTCGACAGTTGCCGGGTTGTCATTCTCGTCAGCCTGGGAGTGTTGCCGTGATAATGCGTCGGAAGCTCGTTTGGATGAGAATTGCGAAGAAGAGCTTGGTGATGGCGAAAGTGCTTTCGTAGGTACAAGTGAACAGTCAGAGAGTGCACGGGACACCAGAAACCCGAGTTGAACACGGATAGTACGATATCAGCGCGACACCGTAATCCGTGAGAACTAATCCGATCCGAATTGTATCCGTGCGAAACGGTTCGTATCCGCGGTTATCCACGGATTAGTCTATCCAAGGACAACCCTGCACTGCTCTCATTCTCTGTCGAGACTCGCTGTGGCACTTAGTTCATCAATGTTACCATCGTACGCTTGACTTCGGATAGTCTCATGCCAGAGTGCTGCATGGACCTCATTGGAGGATTCTCTGATCTAAACCATAGATGTCGGCGAAGGGTCTATTGCCATTGATTCAAATGATTGAATTCGCGTCCAGATCACATCCCTCTCTCAAGATGCAGACTAAGATCAAGTCGAGGCACAGTCTTCCCGTAATGCTCGCGACACGGTCTGTATATGAAGCAGACATCGCATCCACTCCCAAACGCTCCATCCGCGTCTCCATAGCACACCATGAACCCGAAACGCTTCATCAATGCATGGGTGCACAAAATGCAACATGATTTCGAAAAGGACGGGCAACAAGTGACGTGGGCGCCTGGGTTCGCAGGTCCCAAGAAGTGGGGAGAGGAGCACTCCAAGGCCGTGCTGCCCGGCCAGCCCACGTCCAATCTTGCCATCTCCCCGGACGGCGCTTTGCTCGCCATTGGTGCCAACAACGACATCCATATCTACGATGCCGCGACGCTGAATCTGCGACGTCGGCTCCGCGGCCATGTCGGCCGTATTCACTCCGTCCACTTCCACCACAACGGCGGGCTGCTCGCCTCCAGCACGAGCCAATCGGGGAGAGTGCGAGACGCGACGACGTGCCTTTGGGACCTCGGCGAGGAGGAAGGCATTGTAGAGACAGCGCAGAATGCGGTGGACAGTGTTGCGAAGGAGGCGGTCGAACCATTGCTTCAGCAGCTGGCTATCCCCCGCGGCTGGACGGCACAGGACATCGAAGCAGAGACGGCGACGATCCGCACGGGATTTGAAGAGGTACTGCTGAGCGCCGTGATGCGTCGCGAAGGGCGCAGGAGCAACGCCTCTGAAAACGCAGACCTCCCTCACTCCTATTGCGACGCTTTCGAAGATGCACAGCTCGCTCAGTTTGGCTCGTACCCGTTCAGCCGCGATGGTACCCTCCTTTTCTACATCCACGGGCGTCGCGGCTGCGTCGTATATGATCTCACTGCCCGGAGGGAGCGCTTTCGCATTGCGGCAACCGACTCCATCACGTGGTTAGGCGACAGCCCTGACTCGCGCAAGCTCGCCGTCGTATCCTGGGACAGGACGGTTCACATCTGGAGCATCGACACAGGAAACTTGGAGCGCGAGCTGAAGGGTAGCACAAGCCAAAACTGGAGCGGGGCGTGGTCTCCGAATGGCACGCTTCTCGCGGTGGGCTCGGGGGATGGGAAGGTTAGAGTGTGGGACGCGCAAACGGGTCAACTAGTGCACGCGCTGGGCGGTTTCTCGATTTTCATTCGCGCGCTCAGCTTTGCGCCTGTCCCAGTGCCTGACGCGGCGGGTGGGCCGCTCTACCTTGCCGCCGGTGCCGGAAGCGGCGCTGTACGTGTTTTCGACGTTCACTCGGGAGAGTGCCGAAGCTGCTGGCAAGTCGACGATCATCAGTTTCCCAGTTTTCTGGAGGTTCCTATCGTGCGGTTTGGGCACGGTCCGCTCGGCGCGGCGCCCGTGCTTGGCTTCAAGGTTGGAGACGGGCGGCTGGTCATCTACAATGCGGAACAGAACGTGAAGTGGGAGTTCGAGCAGGACATGGACAGAGAAAATCGCGTGCCCGGGTCGGGCTCATTCGTGTTCCTCCATGACAGTAGATCCTTGGTATCGGCTGATCAGGACGGCACGCTCAGGAAGTGGAGTCTGCTTGGAGAGGCGTAAGATGAAGGTGGCTGGAAGAGATCATGCCGAGTTTAATATCAACGTGTGTTGTAAAATAACTTGGGACTTACCACACAGGTTAGTTCGAGCAGGCGTTAGAGTGTATTTGCAAGGTGCTGAAGTTCTCCGCAGTAGGCAATGATGAGCCCGCCGAAATACGAGTCCCGCTCGTGCTGCAAATACACTCTATTCTCTGAGTTGGGTACCATGTGAACATCGTTGCAAGAGATTTGCCTCGGGAACGTTCAGGTCATATGTTCGAAATGATGAAACGCCGCAGCAGGTATACAGTAAGGCACATTCTCCCCGCAGCTAGGCGCTTGCGAAGCTCCACAGCCTGCAATATCTGTACTTAAAGCGCATGTCGCAGGCATGAACCCGCAAATCCCAACCCGTATTGCCTCTATACGTGTCAACCATGACGGTGACAACTCCACAAGACTTCATCGATGCCTGGGTGCATCAGATGAAATACGACTTCGAAAAGGACGGTCAGCCGGTAACGTGGGCGCCGGGGTTCTCAGGCCCCAAGAAGTGGGGCGAAGAGTCCTCCAAGGCCACGCTGCCGGGCGAGCTCACGTCCAACCTCGCTATCTCTCCCGACGGCGCTCTAATCGCCGTAGGCGCCAGCAGCGACGTCCTGATCTACGACGCCGTATCGCTTGAGCTGCGTCGCCGGCTTCGCGGCCATGTCGGCTATCTCCGCTCCGTCCACTTCCACCCCAACGGCAGGCTGCTCGCCTCCAGCACGAGCCCGACGGGCAAACTTCACAACAAATCGACGTTTCTGTGGGACCTCGACGAGGAGAAACCCTCCGTCGAGGCGGCGAAGAACGCAGCTGACAGAGTCGCGAGCAAGGCAGTTGAGTTCGCGCTGGAGGAGCTAGTCAAGAGTGCCGGCTGGACCGCACAGGACGTCGAGGCGGAGACGGCGACGATCCGCGCGGGGTTCGAGAACACGTTGCAGAGCGTTGGGATTCGTCGCGAGGGGCGCATGGGTAACACCTTCGAGAATGCAGAGCTCCCTCACTTCTGCTCGTATCCGTTCAGCCGCGATGGCACCCTGCTCTTCTTTCTCCAGGATCGTCACGACTCTGTCGTATACGACATCGCCGCCCGCAAGGAGCGTTTCCGCATCGCGGAGTCGAACGCTGTCATGTGGCTAGGAGACAGCCCTGACTCGCGCAGGCTCGCCGTCGTGTCGTGGGACAGGACAGTGCGCATATGGAGCATCGAAACGGGCAAGCTTGAGATCGAGTTGAAGGGAAGCACGGAGCAGAACTGGAGCGGAGCCTGGTCACCCGACGGCACGCTACTCGCGGTGGGCTCGGGGGATAAGAAGGTCAGAGTGTGGAACGCGCAGACGGGGGAGCTGCTGCATGCGTTGGAGGGATTTTCTAGATGGATCCGCTCGCTCAGATTCGCGCCTGACACGACGGGTGGGCCGCTCTACCTTGCCGCAGGCGCCGGAAGCGGCACCGTGCGTGTGTTCGACGTTCGCTCGGGAGAGTGCAAGAGCTACTGGCAAGTCGATGGCAAGCGGTTTTCTGGTTGGTTGGAGGTCTACGAATTACTATACGGGCGCGGGCCGCTCGGTGAGGAGCCCATCATCGGATTCAAGGTGGGGGACGGGCGGCTGGTCGTCTACGATGCGGAGCGGAACGTCAAGTGGGAGTTCGAACAGGACATGGATAGGGAGAAACGCGTACCAGGGTCGGGCACATTCGTATTCCTCCACGACAATAGGTCCGTGTTATCGGGTGATCGGGACGGCACGCTCAGGAAATGGAGTCTGATCACGGAATCTTAAGCGGAGAGTCACCAGGAGATGAGGGATGACCCAGATTTGTAGTATTGGTGTAACCTTCCCTCTCTTTGCTAGCAGGCAAACGCCGTGTACTGTAAGATGGTGATACACGAGGAAAATCATACACCGGTCACTTTGAGCAGGTATTCTGAGGAGACACTGAGCACCATATGGAAAGGGGGATGGAACGCTCAAGTTACCTCTAGAGAGCTCATACGCTGCGAACGTTGAAGCCGCAGCTGGTATACTCCTGATAACTGTATCAAATAATCAGCATATATACTGTCGTATGTGATACGCTATGAGACCACGCACGGGAGGGTGATAATCCGCGATATAACCCCGTCCTGCAGATATGCGTCAGAAATGGTCATAAAGGTTAGAGCAATGTGAGCGCATACCAGCCGCTTTCCTGTACAACGGCCCTGATCTCATGCGCGATGTACTGGACTGGCGTGCCGGTTGGTGGAATCGGCCGAAGCTGCACGCGCGACTTCACCACGTCTGTACCGCCAATGTTAGTGTGTGAGGGCCTTCTTGGAACGTGGATCTCACCTAACGGGTAGCACGCAAGCCAGTATGCGATCTGCACCAGGGCGTAAAATCAGCCCCTACATACGGCGGCGATGTAATGAACTGTCGTACACCACCACCGGCGCCACTTGCGAGCAGCGCCCATACCGGCACCTTGTTATCATATTTCTTGGCGAATCGACGCTTAGAGAACTCAAAGGCTGGTTTCAGTCCCTGGTCAGTATACCCAACACACGCACAAAAAGCACGGTATGCATACCCGAGTAGAACCTGCGATTGGATGTTAAGCAAGAGCTAGAACTAGCGCACGAGAACACGTACCCAGCGTAGGCGGGTATTTCTCTTGCAACTGTGACCTGTGCGATACCAATGTAAATCATCGCCAAGGCGTAACAGTTGTAGCCTACCCAATACCCGCGCATGACACCTTTCCTGAAGCCCCAGTCGGACCACATCTCCTTCGCGACGTCTCGCAGACGCTTGTCGCCGGCTGCGCCGTACTGCCCTTGCATTCTGATCTTGAACATCTCCACTGCAATCGGAGCACGGCTCGTGAGCCCGAGATTCCGGCGCAAAAATTCCCACTCACCTGGACTGGCCAATATCGCGTTCGCAGCGCCAGCCATAGCCCCAGCAACGGCGATCTGCTTCAGTGACAGGTCGGGGTAGGGAGACAGCACGCGCTTGGAGAACGCATAGGACGCGAAGAGGAGACTGTTCACACCGGCGATTCCGACAAGAGGCGACAGCATGCCTACACATTGTTCATATGAGGAAGCGATCGATTTCAGTGACACGGACCTTTGTAAAGGGCGAAGAAGCCCTCGTTCCGCATAGTCTGGACAAGGATGTCCATAGGGCCCTTCTGTAAACGTCCCCGAATTGGATGACGCGTTATCACAATGCGGTTCGCAACTCACAAACATGCCCTCTGCAATGCCACATTTCGAGACAACAGTCAAGTGATACGTGCAGGAAAGACGGCAGTTATATCATCAGCAATCCGATACGATACGTTCATCAACTCGAACATCGTACTGGGTGCAATCTGCGCGCGAGTCTTGACAGTATCAAGCGGCTGGCCCACGAGCACTTGAGCCGCACCCCCAACGCTGCCTGCAAGGAGTTCGTTGATAGTCGCGAGCGAGCTCGCCGGTGGGAGAGACTCGGACATGATGCCAGTGCCCTGAACAGCGACGTTGGCAAAGGAGAAACCTATAGGTCGTCTACAAGTTTGTACCCGGTCCCGGGCTCAAGAGCAATTACGAAGCAGGAATACGCGTATTGATTGGCACAACCTCTCCTCCTCGCCCGTGGTGGTGGGAGCACGTCATTTCGCGCGTGTGAGCACAAAATATCGCGGGCGCTTACTTGGCTTGACCCTAATCCAAGAACCGCACTCTGAACAAGATTAAGCGCCCTTCGGCTTCCTCTTTGGCTCTCGCTAGGATGTCGCCCACCGCCGGGCTTGGGCTGTCTGCTTTCACTAGCTCAAGTTCACTAGCCTCAGGATGCTGCATCAAGCGCGCTCTGTTTAACGAGTTTCATAGCTCAGCGACTTCGCATCACGGGCTGAAGAGCACATCGTCTAGAGGCAAACGGAATGGTCGTAGGTCCGTCTTACCGAGAGCTTAAATCACTCCTGGCTCACGTCCCGACACAGCAACCGTGCGTACGGGACTCGCTAAGACTCTCAAACCCCGCTCCAAGGCGACCCCATTCGAGTATGCCAGCGTCCCAAGGCGCCCACGCCTGAGCAAACCTGCCGCGTCCGCCCACAAAGGCGTAGCGGCGCCGGACCTACACCCCCGTCTCCGCCTCGAGCCCCCGTCCGACTCCTCTTCCGCGAATACATCAAGGGCTGCCAAGATCTACAACCCGCTCGGCGACGAGTTCGCGCTCACGACGCAGGCCGAGTCCGTCGACGCGCTCCCCCAACGGTTCACCTCCCCGCCCTTGAACGAAGGATTGCTCACATGCGTGCACGAAATCCTTGGGCCAAACGCACGGCCGACGCCCATTCAAGCGCTGGCGCTCAAGCACCTCCTGCCGCCAGCCGAAGAATCTGCACCGACTCCAACGTGGAACGAATACCTCCTCGCCTCCGAAACCGGCTCGGGCAAGTCGCTCGCCTACCTCCTTCCGATGCTGCATGCCCTCAAGGCGAGCGAGGGCGCCCCTGTGCGCCGTTCCAAGTATGCAACCGCTCCACGCGCGCTCGTCCTCGCCCCTACGCACGAGCTTGCGCGCCAGCTAGCGACTTCCGCCAAGTCGCTCCTCCACGTCGCTAAGCTCCGCGTTCTCTGCGCCTCCCGCGCAAACGTGCCTAGTGCTTCAAAATCCCCCGCGCGTCCACTCTCCGCGTCGAAAATGGCCCGAGCCGGCGGCGCGTTCTTCCGCCCTCCGTCATCGGGGGAGGAGGGCGGAGATGTGGGCGAGATAGACATTCGCCCTGGGATGGGTGGAACGCCGCGTCCGATAGATGTGCTCGTTGGCACGCCGATGAAGATTCTCGAAATGGCTAAGGGACACGGCTGGGATCGCGGTCTGGACGTGCGTCGCGCCGGCGACCCCAAGCGCGAAGTCCCGCCGGGTTGGGTCGTCCGTCGCCCGGAAATGGGCCTTGAAAACGTTGAGTGGGTTGTCATCGACGAGGCCGATGTTCTCTTCGGTCAGTAGCCCATCCATTCCTCTTGTTCTGCGCACACACTAATCGCGCCCCCTTTTGCGCTCCTCTTACAGACTCCGACTTTCAAAAGGCGACGCGTCTGCTCCTCGCCGACATCAGCGGCGCTCGCGGTCATCCCGTGCCCCTCTCCCCCGACTTCATCCCGAAATCGGACCCTCGCCAACCCACCACGTCCACGTCAATCACGTACCCCTTCAACCTCGTCCTCACAACTGCCACCGTCCCTTCCTCCCTCGGTACCTACCTCGATACGCACCACTCGCGCATGACCCGCCTCATCTCTCCCGCACTGCATAAGCTTCCCTCCAAGCTCGCGGTCGAGCATGCCGCCTGGACCGGCGGCAATCGCAACGCCGATGTCGAGCAGCGCATCCGGAGCGTCTGGCGGGACGACGCCGTCGCTGGCTTCGACCGGTCCAAGGTCCTCGTCTTCTTCAACAAGGGCACCAAGGTCGAAGAGTGCGCCGCCTTTCTGAACGAGAAGGGCGTCCCGACTGTTGCGCTGACGGGCACGAGCGCCGCACGCTCGCAGGGTTCCAACAGGCACATCGCAAGCTTCCTTCGGCCGCGCCAGACGTCCTACGTCGCACCCAGTCTCTCCGACGCACCCCCACTTTCCAACCCCCCGGCCGCAGACGCGGCCACGAAAGCCATCGTGCCCTCCATCTCCACATCTCCCTCGACTGACGAGCCCCGGGTGCTGATCACGACCTCTCTTCTCTCCCGCGGGCTCGACTTCGACCCTTCGGTACGGCATGTCTTCATCGCGGACCCGCCGCGGAACATGATCGACTTTCTCCACCGCGCTGGCCGTGCAGGGCGGGCGGGCATGCCCGGCAAGGTTGTCATCTTCGGCAAGGCCAAGGGGCGCGGCTCGTCCCGCACTCGCGAGGTGAAGCAAAAGGTCGGCGCCGTCATGGGGCGAAAGCGCAGGGTTTAGATGATTCAACCGGTATGTACCGCTGCCGTTTTAGTCGCCTTATGGAGGTGTATTGCATTATATACACTAGTTGCTGTCCTATATAATCCCAGGTCGATAGTACGCTCGCGGCCGAATGCTAGATAGGCACAGGGCTTATCGCTAGTCATAATTGAGAATAAAAATCCTCCCTCCCCTCGTCGACAGTATGACGCTCCCCTGGCTCTGATCTAAGTTTATCGTTTCCACTGTGCTTAAGTCGAGCTCGTCCGGCACCTCGAGCGTCTTCACGGTCCCGCGCGCGTCCTCCTTCCTCCCACCCCACTCGCCTTCGTGCCCAACAGGCGGGAAGGTGACCATCCGCAGCCGTTTCCGCTCGTCCTCGGGCACAGGCATGTCCGGGTCCGCACCCTCGGGCAATATCGGCGGCGGGTCGACGTACTCCACCCAAGCCGCATGGCAGAAGTCGACTGCGATGAGGGGGCGCGTGCGCGCGAACACGTCGAGCTCCTCTTCTGGCCCGAGATCGTCCTGGATGCACACGAGCTCGAACGGCTCGCGGAGGTACCAAACCCAGATCCCCCCCTCACATTCATACACCTCGCCCGGGTCGAAGCGCTCCCCGCCACCCTTCCGTGCATGGCGCAGCGCATCCGCCTTTGGCGGGTCCTCCATTGGCACCTCGAAGTAGTGCTGCGCGAGCGTGTATTGGTTCGTGTGCGTGACCGGGTCGTGCGTCGCGAGGAGGAGTACGGTGCAGCTCAAGCGCGGGACGCCAGGAAGCGTTGGCCACCATTGCCGCACGAAGTGCGCGCTCTCCGTTGACCATATGTCTGGCGGAAACGGGTTGGCGTATGAGGGCACCATCGCCGTTAGCGCTTGACCTTGATCGGTTACTTGATGATGGGTCAGAACAGGCGCGGGGGTGGGCGGAGGAACCGGCGTCGTAGGCGTGGCCGCCGTGATTTGCATCACCCAACCTGCGTCTGGGTCTGGCACGAGCGTGATCACCGCAGGCTGGTGGACCGCATGGACAGATGAGGCCGCCCTGTCCGTGGCAAACGGGGAGTGCGTCACAGTCAGATTTCCGGACTCCGTCTGCGTTAACACTGCGCCCCCCGACGTAGCCGGGGCGGACAGCGTTGGCTCCCGGGGGAGCGGCAGGTAGTGAAGCCTTTTGCGCATGGAGAAGATGGGAGCGAGGGTAGTGGAAATTTTGGGCGCGTGCGAGAATGCGGAAGGGACGGACTGTACGTGTTCGCGAAGGGTGGGCAGCGTGTAAACGTACTGGGTGACGGCTGAGGTATCCTCGACATGCATAACCATCCGGTCGCCAGAGAGGATGCACGACCAGTTGGGAGACATGGCCAAGGCGTCCTGTGTCTGAAGTCAGTTGGAGAGCGTGTCGTATGTAGGGTTCGAAATGCTCACGCATTCTATCCCAGTGTTGACGAAGACGTATTCTGGTTGCTCCCAATCGAACAGGACGTAAAGACCCATCGATTTGACCTCTGGCAGCCAGATGAAGGCTGCTAACAAACGCGACAGAGGGTCGAGGAGGAAAAGGTTTAGCACATAACCCGATGTTAGGAACTTGTTGAGTTCCCGAAACTCTGGCGCCGGGTCCTCGGATGAGCTGTCCGGAGGTGCCGGGAACACCAGGCTCATAGTCATGAACTCCATCAGGCCGGGTTCATCGCCGCTGCGCCGCATATTGATTAGCACGCATCCGGATGGCAAAGGCGATAGCGAAAACTCACTCTCCACGAACAACCCTAGCCATAACGAAGAACACGGAGCGCATGTCGAACTCGACACGGCACTTCCACAACGACCACTTGACCTCAGGTTGCCACTGCGCGACGCATCGATCGTGCTCGACGTCCCAGCAGTACACGTTCCCGTGCGGCGTCGCGTACATGTTATACCTGGGCGTGATCGGGCTCAGCCAGTCAATGCCATGCGCCTCGGGCGCCTCCAGGACCTTGTACCACGACTTTTCCGGCGGGCCGACGAACGGGTGCAGGCGCGACGGCCGTGGCGCGGCGAATGTCCAACCGTGCTCTATGAGTGCGGCGCGGTTGACGGCGGCGCGAAGTTCCTCCCGGGTGAAGTTGATGATGGAGGTAAAGCCGTCGACGGGCAGCGGGCGGCAACGGGAAAGAAGAGCATGGGCGAGGTGGCGGTAGACTGGTCGGGTGATAGCGAAGGAGTATAGTGATTGGCATGTCTACATGGATCGAAGAGCGGATTAGTACAGTACACAGCGAGATCGCCGAACACAACTTGATGCTAACTTGTTGGAGCGCGTTCACGTCCTTGACGGAGTCGAGGTGCTGAACGACGTGTAGCAAAAGCTCGTACGGGAGGTAGGCGAGGTTGCGCATGTCTTGTTCGCGGTCGTCCGCGTCGTCCATCAAGCTGGTCGAACTTGACTATATGCGTGGTGAGGCGGCCAGCAATGGCGCGGCCACCAACGAAGTCCTTGCTTATGCGGGAGTGGCGGTGGCTACGGATCACAGCTAACGGCGCGAGACTATACTTACACCCGTCCTCGAGGCGCCCAGGGAGGGTAAATAGTGATATCCAGCGACAAGCAGATACAGGCAGCTCGAGGGAGTGGAGGATGAGAGAGTACACCTGGGCGACGTCGGGACTTGGAACGAACATCAACTCCGCCACACGTTCCCCACAATCAACTGCACTTCATTCATTTCCAGAACAATATATACGCATGTCCATGTAGATGAAGGCGTAGCTTGAGCGTGTTGCAACGCAAGAGCACGCAGACGAATTCGCCAACTCGGAGATCAAACTGGTACTCTCCTTATACACCGGAGCCCAAATCCGCCCACCAGTTTCCTGCAGCCTTCCTTCCTCCGTGCCCGGCCGCAGAGCCCTTCTGCCGTCCTCGTTCGTCGACGACATCACCCCTCCGCCTAATCACCACCGACTTGCCAGAACTGACGCCTTTCCGCCCACCACCAGGGAAGAGCCCCGACCCCCCTTCTTTCTCATTGCGCTTCCTCTTGCCCTTCTTCACATTGCTTGCCGTATCGGCGGATGCGCCGTGCGATGTGGTTTCTCGGTCATCGTCATCCATCAAGTCGCTCTTCTTGGCGCTCGTCTCATTCTGTCGAACGTTGGCGGTCATCGGGCGTTGACTTTTCTCCCATTCTTTCTTATGTATACGAAAGATTGCCATAGTTGCTCGCGCGTCGGTGACCTGCGCACGTCTCGGTAACCAAAACAGGGGAACATCGAGCATATCAAGGCACTCACCGAAGAGTGCTCTCCGCCTTGAATCGCGACACCGACTTCTTGCTGAACGAGATGACGCAGCGCCGGATATTTGCTCTTCGTCACCTGGTGCTTTGCAGCCAAGCGCTGAGTGTCTCGCGTGAGTGGCCCTGGGTGCGAGAGTAATAATGCCTGTGCATGGTCAGATACCGGCAAAGCGATATCCAATAATACTTGCCTTAAGATCATTGAAGATAGCATGGCCAATTAGTATCCGATCCTTGATCAGGTCTGCAACTTGTTTCTGAACCTCAACAAATGGTTTGGCTGGTTCTTCCGTTCAGCTACGGTCGAGATGAATTTGAAATGGGGAAATAGCGAACCTTTGGCCATGTCGGACGGCCTGATACCACTGAACTCCGTTCTGTAATCCACCACGCGCTCCCTTTGCCTCACAAACTCGTCCATAAGCACTACTCCGTGGTAATTGACCAAACTATGGCACCGAACCGGTATGAACGGATTTTGCCAGCGATCGATGCGAAAAAACATACCTGACACGGGCTAGTGAGGACTCCTTCCCGTCAATGCCAACTCCGACCATCTCACAATCAAGCGCAATATATTTGCCAGGACTGCATCCCGACGATCAGCACCATGTACATTTCCTGGAGGGGCAGGATTCACCTTCGTTGTGCCTCCTTATACGTCGACTCCAACTTGCCGAGTATCATCCTTCGCAGATATGACAGAGACTCCCCGTTCTTATCATCGCCCTCTCCGCTCTCTACGACATCCGTCGGTGGAGGAGAGGGCGTCCGCGCGCTCGTGCTCGCAGTCCTCGCAACCGGTACATCGACTTCACTCGCTATGCGCCTCCGCTTCCGAGGAGGAACGTTTCCGGAATCCTTAGCATGTCCTTCCTTATGACCTGATGTTTTCCCCGAGGAGATCGTCTGCCACCAGAACCTGGGAGCGTAAGAACGGATAAAGTTTCACGGGGAATAGCGAAGATGCAACCTTCTTCAACGCAAGCCAGTTGGACGAGGGTACAGCAGAGCTTGCTTTCTTTGTCGCGTCCTTCCCCATTCCGCAATGGTGTTAAAGCGTAAGCACCACCGATGGAGATATGTAGAAAGCGAAGCCCACAAGACGAAACGCAAAAGCGAGCCTGCGCGAAATAAATCACAGCCACTCCATCCTCGGTGCTTGTCGCCTCAGGCTTGCTCTTCCGGCACACCATGGACGATTCGCCCAATCCTCCTCCGCCTCCCGCAGAGCCTCATGAGGTGGCTCCTCCACCTCCACCTCCCGCCGTATCGGGGTCACCAACCGATTTCCTCAAAGGAGTGGTAGGCAAACGCGTCGTGGTTCGCTTGAGTTCTGGGGTCGACTACCGGGGCAAGCCATCAACCTTTACACGGATTCAACATAGTTCTGACCGCGATCTCGTAGGCATACTGTCATGCCTGGACGGATACATGAACATCGCACTGGAACAGACCGAAGAACACGTTAACGGACGCGTCACGAACCGATACGGCGATACTTTCATAAGAGGAAACAACGGTGAGCACCGTTGGATTACTGTCATAGTACAATATGGCTGATGCGAATGTTGGCGTCTAGTACTCTATATCACCGCCGCTGAGCCGCTGTGAGGGTCGTCAGCAAGTGACTTCCTCATGTATCTTGGAAGCGATTGTTCCAGGCAGTCTGGCTCAGTGTTTCCGACCTGTCCATCAACTCGAGCAAGCGTGTATCATGGGCCGCTCGCTCTCGCGGGACTGTTCGTAGCCTGCTTTGGGCTCGAGCGTTTGTGCGGCGCTTTGGTAGTTGTTCTGCCGGTATCACACTGGCCTATTTCCGGTGCAATCGTAGCCTCGTGTTGCATGTTTCATTGAAGACCATAACCACGATCGTGTGTTAGGCAGGAAAGGATATACTATTATTTTCACAACGAGCAGGATAGTCAATATTGCACACAGGAATGCAGTCCATGCGTCTCTGAGTCCGAAAATGAGCGAGAGGGGAAGCTGTCCGTGCATTGAGCAAACTATGCAGGCAAAGGTTGAAAGAACGTATGTCAGAGAGACGTGTTGTCGTGAACGGTATCGGAGGGTATCATTCGTATTAGGCGGGCACCGGAGGACTTGGGGCGTCGTCGTCGGCCATCTCCTGCGGCTCCATCGTCACGTCGGCCTCGGGGATCAGGCGGGTGTCATCGTCCTCCTCGTCCTCTTCATCTTCTTCGGGTATAGGTGCCTCCCATTCTTCTTCGTCGTGGATAGCGTCATCATCGGTTTCGTCAAATATCCGGTGGAACTGGAATATCATAAGGAAAGAGTAAACAGAGCGAGGGACGTGCTCGTACATGATCAATGAGAGTCTCGGTAACTCGTTGTCCAGAGCCCATGTTTTGCATGAGTGTCGCAAACTCGTTTTTGGGATCGCGCAGCAAATTTGGCATGAACACAATAGCGAGCGACCGCGCAGTCATCTGGTTTTGGCTCTCGAATTCCGTGACCCTATGAGAGCTCTGAGTATAAGTCCCAGCAGACGTAAACTAGTGGCTGACTCGTAGAGGTGTTGGCTGATTCGTTTGAGCAGATCAAAGTTATATCTCGGTAACCCGTGAACGATTTTACGCAGTGTTGTGACACGCTGCTCGGGATCCACCATTTCTATGACGAGACAATCAGATCAGCAAATGAGGACAGCAGGCACGTTAGAGCTTACGGCCAGCGTCGATGACCGCGAAATATGAGTCCGATGGGAAGACTGGCTCGGGAAGAACACGGAACCATGACTTCACCAAATCGCATACTGCATAAATATCGGTCGAGCCGTCCACTGGCGTTTCGCCGCGATTAAATGCTTCTCTCAACCCATTGACGTCGGAAACTCCTCCAGCAATGCGATCTGCCACGATGAGATTGGTCAACATGCTCTGGCACAGCTCAGCTAGGACACTTACAAATGCCAACTTCGGACAAACCTCTGGACTCAACCTCGGAGAGGCAACGCTCAAGCACGAAGGGAATGGCACCAGGTTGCGGCTCGCCATTTGGTGCCTCTCGTCGCAAGAGGGACGCGAGATCAACGCCGAAAACTGAATATGATGAGCGAAGATATCAGTCGTTATGAGCGAAGCACTAACCCGCTCTGGGGCCTTGGGGTGGCTGCACGATCAAGCTTGATAAATGATCAGCCAGCTGCGGTCTCGGTGAGTCGCCTAACCATGTCAGACGGCGTTTCGCAGCGATCTTCGACATCCGCCCGATATTTGCAATCCAACTGTTCATCTCCCGACGACTAATGGCCTGCAGCAAGTAATGCCCTCCGTCTTCCGTGTCAAGCTGGAACGTGAACGAACGTTCATTGTTGATAAACTTCGCAACTTTAGCATCCGCGACCGTCAACACAAGCGCCGGTTTGTGAGTAGGAGTAAAGTCTAGTTCTGCAGCTGTGCGTTTGGGACCGGGCGCGCTCACAGTATCCAGAGAAAACGCGCTCGATATTGGCCGCATGAACTGCAAGAAGTTGAAGGCGGAGGACACGCTCTTTTTGTTCCTGTGCTGCTTCTGCGCGTCCGACATATTACGTCGGGGCTGCATAGCCCTCGAAAGCTGATCTTCGCGCTTGTGGGTACGACTTTGTTCCAACTTTTTCTCCTTCAGGAGGCGGTCGCGAAGGTACTTGTCGCGTTTGTACTTCTCCTGTTGTGCAACAACGATCTTCTGAAAAGGCCGCTGGCTACGCCTCGGCCCTGCAGATGCCTGGGCTGCTTCGCGGTAGGCTTCCTCGCGAATGGCCTTCTGGTCGAAATCGACAGCCCTGACTTCCTTCTCAATGGCGTTCAGACGCTCGAGGTCTCGGGCATTTATCTTTCCTACACGTGCAGTGACGTTTGTGATCAACGAGGAGAGGTATCTAGAACACTCATCAGCTTTGCGGAAGGATGTCCTACGTTTAGCTCACCTTCGCTTTTCATAATTGACCAAACTTCTGGATGATTCTGGGGCGCCATCCACAACATCCGGGGTCGAAATGATCTCCAACATGCTTTCAAGCAACCATCCGATATCCATCGTCAAACCATTCGGAGATGATGTCGTTTTCACAGCAGTGTTGCTCAGCAGAGATGCGAGAGAATCGTTGCTCACACATCGTGCTGCTGCAACATTCTGCCAAGCCCGATGATGCGCGCGGCTCTCTGGGCTGAGGATGGCGGATGCGAGAACGGCTTCGACGAAGGAACGGACGACTGGTCGATCGATTGATGAGGATGAACTTGCCGGCTGGGAGGCGTCTCTGAGCCTGCATATCTCGAGGGCACGAAGGAGAAGTTCCATGCGAGCCTGCCGCCGGCCCAAGCCGACACCTGGTTCGGCTATGAGAGCGATGAGCCATTTTCGCAAGATTATATGGGCTCTGACACAGCTGCGTATGCCGGGAGGCAGTACACGATGGAGGGTTTCCTCGCCCGATTCGGATATCATTGGGGAGGGCTCCACAGAAGAGAGATGTGCATGTATGGTCTGCACGTCTATATCTTCTGTGAATGTATTCGGTTCGTACGGCATAAACCATGCAGTGCGGTCTGCGGTCTGCACTTCCAGTATGTCTGCCGTCACGAACAGATCCTACCAGATGATCAGCATGTGAACCGTGTTGTATGAGAGCGACAACGAACCTCTTCGGAAACGATGCGGAATGCAGCAGCGGCCATTGCATCCAGATTATTGACGAGTTCCTCGGCGTCAAGGTTATCTAAATTCGGGACATCCCTCCCATAATTGTGAGAATCTGAGCGGACATGATTAGGCTGGCCTGATGCCATCCTCGGTGCGGGGGAAGGCCTCCTGGTCTGTGCGACGAATGTTTCCATTATGTCATGCTTCGTGCGCTTAAGCTGCTCAAGTTGCTCGAGTACAGCCTCACTGTGTTCGGTCTCGGAGGTTGTAGCCTCATCCGCTCGACTTGCAAGGAATGATCGCATGGCAGTAAAGAGGGAGTCGTCGTCTAGGACATCTTGTGCCCCTCCTCCGCGAGTGATCCATTCTTCCACCACGTGGAGAACATTTGACCGACGGCGAATAGAGCGTAAATATGCCTCATCATCCTGTTGTGTCGACGAACTGAGCGCCGTGTATCGCTTCTGGAGTAGCTACAGAGGAAAACTGTCAGATCGTCGTCGTCGTAATAACCGCAGAAAACATACCTCAAAGAATACAAGAGGGGTTACGAAGCTTCGAAAAACGTTCCACCAGGTCCCAGAAAATTCGTCACGGTCAACTCGCAGTTCGCGGGACTTGCCGTCTCGAAGTGGCGTTTCTCCGATGTCGTCGGCGACGGAAAGGGACACGCCCTCCAATCCATGGATGAGGATGGTCACCAGACGATCCAGAGTCCCGGCCTTGACTAGGACAGTGAGAGGCCGTTCAGAAGATTCCGTGGAGACCTCTGCAGTTATCGTCGGTAAGCGGGAAGAGAGGGATGGAAGTGAGCTCCTCCGTGCCAAGCTGGGCTTGCGGTCCAAGCCTTGCGATGTCCTTGTCTTCACTCGAATCGAAGAACCGCGAGCTAGCAGCTTATCGGCCGTTCCGCCCTCTATTACAGAGCTTGGTGGTCGAGACGATGGCCGCGATGCCGGGCGAGAAGAAGCTCGTGATGGAGAGACCGGGTCTGGTCCTGCTTGCACCACCAAAACCAATTCATTATCAAACAAGGATATGACGGTACCACCAAGATCCAAGCCTGCAACGCTTGAACGAGGAGCAAGTCCAGGGGCATCCATACTCCGCCGGTGGATATGGCTGGCTGAACCGGACGAACTTCCGAGAAGCGGAAAGTCTTGCACGTCCAGTGGGACAGATGTGCTGTCAGTCCGAGTGCGGAAAAGAATTTCACGATCAATGAGGTGTACGATCGGCAACGGCTCCGGGAAAAGCAAGGGCAGTAAGGGGTGTGATTGTGACGTCGACGTCGCACGAGTCCAGAAGCACGGTTCATACAATCCCTTGTGACGCGGTTCGGCAGCAAGAGAGAGAGACATGAACTGGTCAATCCTACAAGCCAACGTGAATAATTCATCATGAATTAAGAAAAAAAAGAACTCGCCTCCAAGTTCGCGTGACGCGTGGAGTGCTTTCACCTTCTCCGGTGAATATTTGTCGCCAACAGCGAACCAGCTTCGACGTGTTGCCTGTCTGATCGGTATCATCCTCCTGAGCGATGTTCTGACGGCAATGATCGAAGTGATGTCTGAGCTCCTCAAAAATCTTGGTTGCTTCTTGCAATGGGGACACTGCGAAGGCAGCATCGGGATCGTCGCTGCGAGCACTTTCCATCAATCCTTTCAATCTGACGGGAATATCGCTGGCCCAGGGCGTAGCGATGGGCTCCTTGACGGCGACAGTCTCGCTATGGTTACGGATGTGGACCCAGGATTCGACGACAGCCCTTGCCTGCTCATCCACTCGTTTCCACGCCTTGCTGAGCCTCGCGACAGGCCGAGATGTCAATGCAGATTGGATAGCGTTCCAGGAGCACCCGTCACCGCTCAACCTGCACACCTCTCCTATGAGCGCCCAGGCCGATATGACTTCCGACCTTTTATGAGTACGCGATGTTTGTGAGGGGCGATTGCCACCATCCGGTCCGCGGTTTGTTCCTGCAGCGCCTTCAGTGCCAAGAACCTGTTCCACAACCAGCCTCGTGAGCCATTGCGGCCGATCGCTGGTCCCGCAGAATGCTGCAACGGATTTGACTGCTATCGCGCCATCGCCGTCGTGAGCAGTAGCCACTCCCGGGTGGTATTTTCCGGCGCCATCGGCGGCTAATACGGAGTCAAGGGTGATCCCAGGGGGAATTTCCAGGAGCAAATTGCGGTGGAATGCTTTGAGACTTGTGGAAACAGTGTGAGGATCCAGCATCAGGAGGACCTCGCGTGTAAGCCCGTCCCGTTCGAGCAGATTCCATGCTGATCGACCGCGACGGCCATCGCCCGATGATTTGCCAATGGAATCGCTAGTGGACACCTGTGTAGGCCGTGGCTTCGATGGCGGCGGTTTGTTCTCGGCTGGTGGTCCAGCCTTGAGTATCTCTACCAGAGACACCATCCGATCACTTTCAACAGGTCGGGGAGAGAAGGTGCCTAGATTCGGCGACACCACATCGTCCAAATCCGAGTCTGAGTCCGAGTCGGTGCCCGAACCCTCCCCGCCTGCGTCCGGGTTTTCGCCATTTGAAGGATAACCAGTTGAGGGGTCTAATGGACTGGATTCTGGTAGAGTGGTCTTCCTCCATTCCTCCCAAGATAGCGGGTCGGCTGGCTTGCCGTGGTCCTCCAAGTACCGTCCCGAGAGCCACTGTACCCTGTCCTTTGCCGCTTGTTTTTCGCTTTCATCTGCTCCGCTGATGAAGTAGTCGCAGCAGCGGAGTAGCTCGACCTCGAACTTCGCCTGACCGACGATGGACGGAAGTATAAGGATGATGGCCGACGCGAATGCTCGATAATCACTGTCGGAAATTTCTTCTGTGCGCTCTTCCGGTGCTTCCGGTACTGGCAAGAAGGTGGTGCCAAATACGGCCTCATGGACAAGGGCCTCCAGAGTGCCCTTCTCAATCCGACCGTCGTCGGAACGCGTCAAATCTGGATGCGTTTTCCTGCCCCAGTATGCCCGCTTTCTTCTTCCCAATGTAACACCACCGTCGGACCCTGTCGCATCGAGCTTGTCCTTGTCAGCGGACTGGCTTTCTCCTTCCTCCTCCTCTTCGATCATAGGTACGACACCCTCCACGAAGAGCTCTTTTACAGCCGCTGCTTTATCACTGGGCGGTTTGTAGAAGTACAGTTTGCTGCCCTTGAGCACCACTTTGTACGGTTTCCAGCCCTTCGCGAGGAACCCAGCTACTGCTCCTGCACTCACGAACGGCGGGTGTTGTTCGTGATACACAGGAGCTGGCTGGAAGCTAGGTAAGCGGTTGATAAAGCCAGATTGGTACACAATTTCTGATGTTCGTTTCCCGTCTGGAGCTTGTTCGTCCGAGTCCGAGTCGTGTGCGGCGTCTGGTGGCTCGACTATCATCGGCGGGTTGAACTGCATGTGAACCGGACGAAGGGGAGGCTCGACCGGGCTCGGTGCACTTGATTTACCCTGAGTCGAACTCGTGGAGTTGCTCATAGCCAGGCTGAACGGGAAAGGCGGATGCGTGCGCGATCCGGAGCTAGAGGCAGAGCTGCCGGCACTTTCCTCCCGGGCACGTTCCCTCTCCTCAGAGGCTCCGGACATCTTCCGCCTTGGACTCGGTGGGATGAGATTCCCCAGCTTGCCTGTCGCCAACTTGGAAGGCAACCGTGGCGTGAATGAGTTGGAACGGACATGAACGCGATTCGGGGGAGACTGGCTGTCGCCACCCTCAGAGATGGGGGAAGAGGATGATGGCGACAGTAGCGTGCCGCTGGAAACAACCGGTTGCGTCTGGGAGCGTACTGGAGACTTCGAAGAAGGGAAGGCCTGGCCCTTTGGGCTTCGAGGTGACTCCCTGTCGTCTGCGGCCCCTGAGATGCTCGCCTTCCTGTATTGGACGACTTTCTGCTGGAACTTGGTGTCAATCGAGAGCGGGGATGTCGCGGGTTCAGAGGTGGAAGTATATTTCCCTAGGTCATCTGCTGAGCGAGACCATGGCTTGCGGGATATACTACGGAGATCTCCGAGCCCGGCACCGGTGGCAGCGGAGCGCGTGGATCGGGGTGATACAGGTGAATTGGGGTGGGAGGGAGGATGGGGTCCAGTGTCGAATGAATGACTATGCTGCCCTGCGAGCGAAAGGTCCAATACAGACCTGAAAGCAAGTCAGTCGTTAGGAACGAGTGAGACTTTTGCACGAGGTGGCTCACCTGCTGCCAGGAACGCCCATTACATACGAATCCGACTGGAGGGATGACAGGATCGGTCTCGGATCCGTCGGCTTGGATATCTTGTGCTTACGAGACCCTGCAGAGCTGGTACTGGCGCGAGGCTCCTGCGACACCTGGGCTACGCGCCCTGCAGACGGGGTCCGGTTGAACCATTGGGTGGGCCTGAATAGATTGGACAGGCCACCAGACTGAGGGGACTTTGAGCGGGGTGGAAAAGCCTGCGCCGACGTGGACGCATCAGCTGGAGAGAGCGTGTCCGCCGTTGGCGTTCTGGCATTGCGTTTGCGATTTGCCATAAGAAGAGCTTTGTGCGGCGCGTAGATATCCAAAGGAGGGGCGGGAGCGTGGTTTGTATGTTACAACTTCATCCGCTGCTTCGTGCACGGAGTCCTGGATTTCTTGTGAGCCGGTCCACGCTAGAATGATACGGAAATCAACTACAAATCGTGGCGGCGGATATTGGGGAGGAGGACCAGACCAGGACTGAAGGAGGAGACAAAGCGAGGCCGTAAGTGGCTATGCGCCAATCCCTCATTGATATCTCGACTCGGCGGCCATGATTCCCGTCTGCATGCCGTTCATAAGATTACGCACAGTGCACAAATGCGCTGTTGTAAGGTCTCGTTTTCAGCTGTCATTTGAGCTGAGAGACCATCACAAGCGGCGGCGCCTCGTCCCACTGAACAGGCAGCGCCGATACTGTAATAGCAGTCTCTGCTCTCGGGGCATGACTACCAGCGCTCATGGAAGCGGTAAATCCGCATCTCATTGAACTATGAACGCCTGAGAGTGACGTGATGACTGATCGAAGCAGTACAGCAAGCATCTGCGAAACAGATCCCGAAGATATGGCACAGCATACGCATGACTGTAATGACCCTCCTAGTTCGATGTGATAGCAGCGACCTCATATAGGTATGAGCCCAACAGTTTGGTCTGCACCCGGAACAAGATTTCAGCGACGCCGAATGATCGAGAGAACACGGCTTACACCCTGGATGAAGTTGGATTTGTCCAGCTTCTCATTGGTTGAATGTGCCCCGTCATCGCCGCGGCCCATCGGAAGCAGAAGCACATTAACACCTAATTGCTCCGCAAAAGTCAAAGTGACCGGGATCGATCCACCCTCTCGTGTTAGATCCGGCGTTTTCTTGTACACAGCCTGCGAACGCGTCCGTTAACGAGAAATTACGTACAAAGGAAGACGAAACCCACTTCAGTAGCCTTCTTCGCGGCCTCGTAGTTCCAGTGCCTGTGATCCGCCACCCAGGGTTTACCACCATGCAACTCCTCGATGATCAGCTTGTTCTTGCTGTTCAGCTTGGCAAACTCCTGTTCAATGAACTTGTAGACCAGCGGATTGACATTGTCAGGGGTCTGAGGAGGGACCAGCCTAAAGATAGTTGGCTCGAAAACACAAGATGTTCATACGGCAGCAAAGTCCCATACCGGATACTGAACTTGCCGGACACCTTTGCAGGTATCACTGTTTTTGCGCCCACGCCATAGAACGCACCCTCGATGCCGTGAAGCGAGAGCGAGGGTTGGCGCATACGGCCCATGATCACCTGCGCCTTGTCATCAGATAGGGAAATCGAGGCACCGGCAGAGGCATCGATGTCGGACACGGAGTAGTCGAGCTTGTCGTAGATGGCCCTATATTGGGTCAGGAATCAGCATCGTAACGTGGCGTATAGTTGAGACCCATGTCACATACAGCTCGTCGGCGTCGGCGGGCTTGACCATGTCATCCACGCCGGGTATGAGAATGTTGCCGTTCGGGTCGACGAGCTTAGACATGAGTATGATCAGGTCCGTCATCGGTTCGTGTACAGTCCTCCCGAATACACCCGAATGCAGGTCTCGTGCAGGACCAGTAACAGTAACCTTGAAGTAAGTAAGGCCCCGTAAACCATACGTTAAGCAAGGGGTGCGATCGTTGAGCCAATAATTGTCGGACTGAACACCGCCAGATGAGCCAGGGTGATTGCCACGCAGAGGTATCTCGTACGCACAATGCAGACACAATCAACGCCATGGAACCAGCCATCCTTGCCTTTCTTGACTTCGGCCTCGATAGCGTCATCCAGGCCTTCGCTCCCACTTTCTTCCATACCCTCGAAACAGAAGCGAAGGTTGACTGGGAGCGGGAGACCGAGTGCGTGATGCGCCTCGAGTACGTTGAGCCAGCCCAGAATAGGGCCCTTGTCGTCTGTTGACCCCCGGCCGATCAATCGTCCAGTCTTCTCATCAACGACCAGAGTGAAAGGCTCGGTATCCCAGCCATCGCTTTTGAATGCCTGCCGAAGCCTCAGACAACCTTTGCCTCACGATATAATGAAAATAGCTCACCGGCTGTACATCAAAATGACCATAAATGAGGATGGTCTTCTTGCTCGGATCCGAGCCAATACGGCCCACGATGGCATCGGGCAGCTTGAGCGTCTGGCCATCCATTTCATGTGTGCCGAGGTCCACTCTTTTCGTTTCTACGCCGTAAGAGTTGAGCTGTCTCTCGAGCCAGCTCGCCATTTTGAAGACATCCTCGCGATGAGAAGCATCTCCGCTGACACTGTCCTCGTACAACCTGCATCAGGCGGTGTCCCTGGAGGGAATGTGATCGGAACACACCTAGGAATAGCGACCGCCTCTGCGAGACGATCGATGAACTTGTCAACGTTGCTGTCGATATATTCGAGAACCTTGGGCGCGGCGGACATCCTGGGAGGCGCTGGGGATGAGTTAAAGCATTTAATCGCATTCGCTTGACTTGATAAGATCCGGCATGAAGGACACGTGATGCCGGAGTGCCATATGCGCGACTTACGACGCGCGCGACGCGTTGCGAGCACTGCCGTCGATGTCGCGCGTTCAGCAAAACGAACAAATCCACAACGAGTTGTTTCCAGCTTCCATGCTGGATATGGGTGGCCGAAGCATCAAGAAATTGTCCGAGGGCATCGACATATAGCTTAGAATACATCCCTGAGGCCCACCCAGACACGGCATCACCTCCGACGAAGAGGTACATATATGGTCAGACTTACAAGGCTTGAGTTATCGTTCTGCACTTCTGGTGAATGCAGGCTTGCGCCGCGTTCCCTGATGGTGTGTATCTTCCCGAAAGTCGCCCATACCTGAACGTAATAATGGCATGTTGAGTCCCACGTATTTTCGCGTTGAACATTGACCGAGCGAACATGTTGAAGAGACCGTAGCAAGCTACCAGGACAAGCAGTTTCGCGCGACTGAATATCAGTATCCCGCTGAGAAGGCCTTCCCGATTGACAGCGAGGACAACGAACTAAGTGGCGGACACCGTGTAGTCGCGGCTGGGTACAGGTCGCGTCGCGTAGATCCGCTTCGAAGTTGCGAATCCGAATGGCGCCGAACGGTCCGGCATATTTCCTGCACGGCCGACGGGCCAGAGAGCCTATGAAATGTGCAGCAGTAACAGAGCAGTGATTTGACATATGGCTACATGCATACAATACAGATGTTGAGGAGTGATTGAAAGGGTATGCTTGAAATATCATGAACGCCCGAATGACTGCGGAAAATAGAACGCGCCCCCCTCCTTTAGTCCACCACCACTAACCCATCGTATGACTTGACCGCCAGCGCCTTCTTCATTACATCCACCGGGGTCATCGCTTCCTTCACCTTCTTCTCCACCTCGACCACCGTCGACGCGTCCAGAGATTCCTCTTCGACTTTCTCCCACTGCTCCTCCGGTTCAGCCTCAGCTTCCGCTGCTTCCTCCACCTCTCCCATAAACACCTTCAGGAGATTCGGGGAGAATCCATTCAGGAGTGCAACGCCCTTTTTATCCCCCGTAACAGGCATCGCTCGCAGCCCTTTGTCTGCGGGAGCCGCGAGATTCCAGTACACAATTTCCGGGACCTCGTACCCAGCCGCGCGATACGCCTTTTCAATCTCGTCGTGGTTCGTCTGCCAGTTAGCTGGGTCTTTCTGTTTCCTCGGACTGCCCTCGTCGAATTCGCTCGCAATGGCCTCATCGAATTGCATGTCTGAGAAGATAAACAGCCTCTTGATCATGTCCTCCTGCTTCACGTTGTTCTTGATCGCGAGTGGGAGCAGCAACCGAACGAACACCGCGTGCAGGTCCGTGTTCATTCCCCAGTGCTGATGCACCATGTCATTGATTGTCTTCGCAATGCCGTCCGCCTCCGGATCAATCTTCACGAACTGCGGGTCTTTCGAAAACGTGACGAAACCGTTGTTGAACGGGGGTTTCGCCAACTGGGCAAGTACGATCGAGAGCGCGATTGACACGTAGATAGGTTCCACGGAGCCGCCGGTCATCATCATGGACCCGGACACATCGCAGATCCCGAGCGAGTTCTCTATTGCGCCTGACTCGCGCAACCGGCCTATCAGCGTCTTCCACTGCTGGTCGATGACGCGCGTTCGAATCTTGAAGAGCTCCTCCTTGATCTGCTTGTGCGTGGGGTCCCTAACATACCTCCCTGAATCCATTGACATCATCTGCTTCACGAGCTCGTGCGGAAGAAGCGTCGCACCGCTGATGCTCCGCTTTCCATCCTCGACCGCCGTGAGGTACTCCGCAAAGCCTGCCTTGTCGTGGGCGTAGAAACGCTCCGTGTTATTCTTCATGCACATAGACGCTACGCGACCGTATTTGATGTCCGTCCACCGGTTAGACGACATCAGCGGCTCGGGGAGTGAGAGCGTCTTGCGGAGCGGAGTGAGGATAGAGCGTTGGAGGTGGACGCGGAGCGCACGTAACTCCTCGACGCCGACCGGTCCATCTGCAATGGTCACCCCTGGCGGGACCAGAACCTGGGAGCGATGAAGCAACAGCGAGATCGCGGAAGCGATGTTCGTGACCCTGTCGTGAGAGCAGTTCGGGGTCGGTGCCCACTTGCCCGCGAGCGACAGCGACCTGACAAGCTCCTTCCGTTGTTCGTCGTCCTCCTTCGGCGTCTCGTTCAGACGTTTCATGATATCAACGTCCTTGGCAAGCTGTTCCGCGAACAACTGTGCGATCGTAACGTAAAGCGCCTTGAACGTTTTATCCTCGAACTTCTTGAGCAACGCGGCATGCGCCTCCTGTGCCTCCTGAACCCTCGCAGCCCGCACCGCATCGGGGTCGGTTAGCTTGTTCGATTCGCCGTCCTTCTTGCTCGGCGTGTGATTATGAAGGAACGAAGAAGGCACCTCGGAAGGACCAAGCTGATCGAGCGCCGCAAGCGCAAGGATGTTAAGCAGGTCCTTCCAATACCCGTGTGGAAGTGCCTGCTCGACGTTGGGCCGGGTGCATACAGGGTCGACGAGGAGATGAAGATTTCGGATCGCGGTACAAGGGTGATATTTGTAGAGCCAACCCCATGCTTGGTAGAAGACTTCTTTCTCACTCTGTCGATATCGATTAACAACCGTCCAAAGAAGGTGTATTCAGGAGCTCACCTTGCCGTCGTGCAAGCTGCGCGTGTTCCATATGATGCGGAGCGTCAGATTCGGGTCCTCCTCCCAGGCGCTCTCGAGATGCTTGCAGATGTTGTCGCCCTTCGCGTACGGTCCAAGAGCCTGGAACGCGTCGAGTGTCGGGGAGAGCGTGGAGTTGACCGCAGGCGCGCCGTTGTCAGTGAGCGTCTGGTGCGTGGTCGCCTGCAGCGCCTCCATCATCGGATTTTTCGGCGGCTCCTCTTCAGCACCATCCTGCGGGAGAGACCTTTTGTGCGGGACGCGAGCACCAGGGACGAGGCTGTCGATGAGGGCATCGAGTTCGGCCGCTGAGGCGAAGAGCTCGGGGAAGGCGGGAAGGGTGATTTTTTGCGAGCTGGCGGCGGATCCGACGAGGGTAGTGGCCATCCTGAGAGTCACTGGAAGAGATAATCGCGATGAACATGTTCTGGACGGCCCTCTTATAGCAGCGCCCAACACGGCGCGCGCTGTTCTCATGGGGCGCAAACCTGAGTCGACTGGCATACGTCAGGCAGTTATAAGTAACTTATGACTAATTTCATCATCGCAGCCGACTCGGAGCCACGGTGACTCTACCGCAGACAGCTCGATTCACAGCTCGGAAGAGATGCAACCACCTGTCGCAGTCCCAGTTCCCAGATCATGTTCGTCGAAACAAAACACAAATGCCGCTTGGCTGGATCGAACAACCGACCTTGTCATCACCTCGCGGGTACGAGTGACACGCACTACCACTGTGCTAAAGCGGCGATGCAACGTCGCCCCGGGCAATGTATAACATCGGTGAGCCGCCGCTGGGTGGTTTACCCATACAATATTATTATAACATGTACAGGAACATATACGGATTACCACTTTCCTGCATTCAGCTGGACTGCGCGCCCCTGCCTTCCCTGGCCTCCATCTCGAGGAACCTCTCCCACTCACCGGGATCCATCGCATAGCTGTGGTCCTCTACTGAGGGGAAGCTTCGGTCGCGCACGGCCTCTCTGTACGCCTCGACACCCCTTTTCACCTCACTCCTCACGTCCGCAAATCGGCGCACGAACCTGAAGTGACATAGATCAGCATGTTGGCACCGCTCCAACAACGCTGCGTACTTTGCTTTATGGCCCGACCAAGTTCCCATCACGTCGTCCCACACGAGCACCTGCCCGCTTGTCCTCGGGCCCGCACCAATCCCGATCGTCGGCACGCTCAAACGCTCCGTCACGTACTCCGCCAGCTGCCACGGCACGGCCTCTACTACGATCGCAAACGCGCCCGCCTCTTGCACCGCGAGTGCGTCGCGCACCACACGCGCCGCGGCAGCGGCCTCCTTCCCTTGCACACGGTATCCCGAGAGCGCGACGTGCCGCTGCGGCTGCAGACCAACGTGGCCCATGACCGGGATGCCCACTTCCGTCAGGCGGCGGACGGTACCCGCTAGCTCTGCTCCGCCCTCGAGCTTGACAGCCTCAACAGCGCTGCCTTCGCGCAGGAGGCGTACCGCGCTCCGTACAGCGTCTTCCGCACTAACATGGTATGTCCCAAACGGCATATCCGCCACCAAGAGAGGGGCTTTCGACCCGCGTGCGACCGCGCGACAGTGATGCAACATCTCGTCCAGCGTTAGCGCGGTGGTGGATGCGTAACCGAGGCAGACCTGAGCGAGCGAGTCGCCAACGAGGGTGATGTCGGCATCGTACGAGTCACACGCTAGTCCGGTGGGGTAGTCGTACGCGGTAAGCATAGTTATCGGCGTCTTCGAGCGCTTCATGGCATGTAGCTTGGCAATCGTCACCTTCTTACGAGGTTCTAAGGAGCATACGTGAGAGTTTGTATTGTCAGGATGGGATAGATCTGCTCACGCGACGATCCCGAAGGTGCCTCCTGGGGCCGCACACTCATCCATCGCCGCGAACATCCGAAGATCGTTCTTGTTACCGGTCGTCGTACACCAGCCAGCATCGTGAATCCGTCGCCGAGGGGAGCAGGTCAAAAAGCCGGGTATGCATTAGCCGATCATTCCATACGCTGAAAAATCAGTGAGGCGGGGATTTCCCACGGCGAGTGGGGTGAGTTGTGAGCGAGCTGGAACATCGGAGGTTCGCCCTGGGCTGCGCGTTCGACATGTTTGTCGCCGGTGGTCTGCGACGGCCGTGGTCGACGGCAGCGGACTGGTGAGGTTCCGAGAACGGCGGGAGCGCGGTCCCGCATATCATGAGGCGCGCTGCACGTGACGCGAACGCGTGTGCGGAGTCTCGGGCGTTGACTGAGTCTATGCGTTCCTCCCACCATCGCGCGCTGCAAATCCAATCCACTTCTGAGTCAAACAAATGGCGACAGCCACTCGCAAACGCGCCCGCAACCCGATCCGAGCTGAGGATGATCAACCGATGGCAGACGAGACAGGGCCCCGAGATGTCCAAGCGGATTCGTCTTTACCACCTTCATCCCCTCTTCCCACCTCCTCGGACCCCACTCCTCCCCAACACGAACAACCTGGGCTGCGTTCGCCTTCCGAGGATGACCCCTTTGGGTTTTTTGCCCTCGAGAAGAAACTTAAGCGCGAGCGCGAGCTAGCGCCACCCCGACCAGTGCTTCTCGCGCGTGACTCGTCCGTGCAATCCATACTAGCCACCACCGAGCACGAAGATGGCCGACTGTCATCTTCCGACGAGTCGATGAGCGACGACGAACCCATCGATCCCCTCGTCACCCCCCACAAACCCCATCGCAACCGCAAACGCAAGCCGCTCGCCTCGCCGTCGCTTTCGCGCTCTTCCTCGTTGTCGTCCCATCCATCCATACCTTCTTCTCCGTCTCCCGTGAAGGTTTCCGCCGGTGGCCCATCTCCTGCGCTCGTGTCGCCTTTCGTCTTCACTCGCGGTCGACCTAGCTTTCCGCAGGGGGCTACCTCGTCCGACGCGCCCCTAGCTACAACGGTCAAACGTCCCGCGCCAAAGCAAACTAGAAAGGGCAAGGAAAACCCTGAACCTTCGTTTCATGACGCGAAGAGGGCGCCGAGCCGAGTGGAGGTCTTACTCCCGAGGCGTGCCAGTAGGCGTGCCAACGCGGCTGCGGAGATAGCCCTGCCACCGACCGCAACGACCAAACCAAAGGTGAAGGGTAAAATCAACAACACTGCTCCCGCGTCGAAGAAAGAAAAGGCCCCTGCGCGTCGGAAGGCGCCCGCGCGGGCCGCCAAGCGTCGCCGAGCTGACCCCGATGAGCAAGTAGACGACGAGCAGCTTGGCGACGACGAGAAGGAGGGCAATGGAGATGACATGTTCGACGAGGTGCCCGAGGGACGCACCACGCGATCCAGAGCGAAAGTCAAGGCCGCCTCCGGAGCGCCTAAGCGTGCCCCCAAATCTCGCGCGGCGCCCAAGCCGCCCAGTCGCGCGCGTCCGGCCCGCACGCTTCGTCCCCGATCTGACGAAGGGCCATCATTTGTCCTCGACTCCGATGTTCGAGAGGTAAGCCTCATTCCCTGCGCATATATGTATGACTGCGGTGCTTACACGTAAACCAGGAGTTCGAGCAAGAGAAACAGAAACGGATCACATACTTCGAGAAACTGAAAAATTACCAGCTCGAGACGGAGGCCGTTTACGTTGTATGATTGCATGATTGAAGGCTGAGTGCTACGATGTATCGATAACTTCAGTGCGACGACGATGCTGTGTCATATGCTCCCCTGTATCATCCGTTGGAAATCGGCGCTCTTATATGCGCCCCCCAATTCCTTTTGCTTTGTGCTTCTCGGCTTTTAAAGTACATTATATATTGAGATACATTCATCTATCTATCTAACCGCGATGGCCTATTGCTATGCTACAACTAATGAGTGTGTGCGTGATGTACATTATCAAAATGCAGTTCGAGTAGTGAAGGATGGAACAGTCCAGGGTATATCAAGAGGTAACAGGTGTAACGGGTGTGGTGTGGTTCGCAGAACGACATAGGAGATGGGAAGGAAGTATAGCCAATGAACGGAGAGGCCGAATTAGGTTGATACGATGAGAATAGACAGAGCAGTGAGAGATAAACATGAAAAGAGAGGGCTCATGTGGTCGTGGAGAATTGGCAGATTCCGCACCCAGAGCCTTGCTGCAGGCCGGTTTGCTGCATCTGGCAGCTTTGCAGCGTCTGGCTGGAGCACACGCCTGACGGCGGGCTGCCGCCCAACGCCGTGTTGTTGCTCACGTCGAGCGTCGCGAGCGAGCCGGGGAGGTTGGGCAGAGTTCCCTGCAGCCCATTGGACGACAGGTCGAGGTCGGTGAGCGACGAGAACGACGCGATCGACGACGAAAGCGAGCCCGACAGCGACGCGGATGGAAGCGAGAGCAGCGTGAGCGAGCCCTGCAGCGAGGACGAGGACAGGACCGGGCTGAGCAGCGACGTCGCGGGCTGGTTCTTGACGACCAGGCTTCGCAATGGCAGCCCGGCAATCTCCTGCGGAAGGTTATCGCCCATTTTGCCGTTGTTGACGAGCGTGAGCGTGGTGAGGTTGCCCAGGGCCGACACGAGGGAGGAGCTCGGCGCGCTCAGTGCGCTATCCTCGATGTCGAGCGAGGTGAGTTGTGTGAGCGCGTTGAAGGAGGAGGGGAGAGAGCCGCCGGGAACTTCGCCGTTGCCGACAAGCGAGAGTCCACGGAGGCCCGTAAGGGCGCCAAACTCGTTCGGGATCGAGGCGGGGACGCCGGGGAACGTAAGGTTCCTGAAAAATACATTAGCACAATAATTCAAGCCGGGATCCTGGCAGAAAGGTCTCACAGTGAGGATACGCGACCGTAGGAATCGCAGTTGACCTGCTGCCACCCGCAGAACCCGGTGTCCTTCAGCCATCCCCAATTCGTGAAGCACGTCTGCCCGGCGTTGTCCGCATCGTCGAAGAGCGACTTCAGCCCGCAAAATTGGACGGCGTTCTGCACCTGTTGCGCGTCTTGCGGGGAAGATATGGAGAAGTTGAGGGGAACAGACTGCAGCGAGGACAGACACGTGGAGCAGGGGTACGAGGACGGGTTGCTGGGGGCGTCCACGGTGAACTGAGAGAGACACTGCTGAGCTGCAGCGGAGAGAGTGGCGGGAGACGTGGAGGAGGACGAGGTGGAAGAGGATGTGGAGGTCGAAGACGAAAAGAAGGATTTCTGCACAACGCGGACGTTGACAAACGCGAGGTCGCCGAGAATGAGAAGGCAGATGATGATGACTATGATCCGCCACATCCAACGCTTGCGCCGAGCCTGTTTCTTCTCTGCGGGGTTAAGGTATTCGTTGTGCACGGATATGTGGCGCCTGTCCGTGTACGAGTTGTCGTACGACTGCTGCTGCTTGTGCACGGTATACAGCGGCTTGGGCGCCCAAGGGGAATGTTGCATAGGCAGCTCGGGTTCCTTGCCCTTGCTGCTCCTGGAAGCTGGGGCGCTGGATCGCAGGTCGAACCAGACCCGGGCGACCTTCTCGCGCAGCGGCACACGCGGGGTGTGCGACCCGCTTGAATCGGCGCCAGCGCCACGTAGACCCGCCTCAAGATCGCGGCTCTGGCCTCGTCTCTTGGCTCGGAGGGGCATGGCGGACGATCCAGATGCCGCCGTGTCCTGAGGCGATACGGGAGAGAAACGAGACTTCTGCACGGGTGCGTCGCGCGGGGGAACAGCGATGTGCAGCGGGCGACGGTCCGGAACGTAGGACATGGTCGGAGTCCCCGGTGGCGTTCGGGGGGTGTCGAAAGAAACAGTAGGTGGGGCAGATGTCGGGGTGGAAGACCTAGATATAGGTGCGGGCGGGGGTGGCCTGTACGGAAAATCAAAGTAGGACATGGGGCGTGGCCTGGTCGTGGTAGTCGTGAGTTGTGGTCAAGAAGAAAGGGAGCACATATTCGGCCGCCCTGTGTTCTTTATGGACTGCAGGCGGAGGCATTGTGCTCGGCGACGCACAATTGCAGACGCAACAAGCACCTCGTCAAAGGGACAATACGATGTGGCGGTGCCCTTCCATTGTCCTTGGAGCGGGACCCCTGGGACCGTAATATGATCCACGGGGTCCTGTGGCCTACCCGCAGTGAGGCCACCTTAAGCTTGCACAGTTCTTAGGTGCATACGAGGGTATTTCTTCAGCCTGTCATTCGGAAGGTAGCAGTAGGTTAGTACCCGCAACAGATCCGCAACAGGGACTGAACCCGGTCGACGCGCTCCTGAGCTGCGCCACGTGAAAGTCCGAATTTGACGTGCAATTTGACTTCGTGCTACATTTTGCTGTTCCTCGAATATTTCTGGTGTTTAGTACTCCGTCTGTCTACTATCACCGCGGGCGACGATATGCTATCCGACAGCGAGTCAGAGCACGACGATCTCCAGATTACGATCAACGAGCACTACGCGAAAGCCTACGCTCACCGCAAGGAACGCGAGGAGCTACAGAAACGTCCGTTCTTCCTCCTTGTACCCAGGTCACGTTCTCTGATTGATATTTGGTCACTCCATAGTCAAGGACAAATACGGCTCAGACTTTGACGAGAACGAGCTTGAAGCTTCCGAAGATTCAGAGGACCTGGAGTCGGAGGACGAGGATGGCGAGGAACTCACCCCCGCGGTGGATGCTGCCATATTGCGCACTCTAGCAAGAATAAAAAAACGGGATCCTGCTATATACGGGAAGGATAACATATTTGAGGGTATGCACTACCATATATGTAATGTCTGCTGTACGCTAACTTCGTCTACGATCCTCAGAGGAACACAAGAAAACCCAGGACGTGTCCATTGGCAAACGGAAGAAAGAGAAGGTACTCGACAGTTCATCAGTGTTTGCGACAAGCACCGATCATGCTATGACATAGAATGCAAAGCCCCTTACCATCCGCCAACAAAACCTTGAATCCGCCCTGAACCCCACTTCCCGCTCCCCTTCCCCGCAGCCACTCACCCACGTACAAGAACAAAGCGCGCTCCGGGAAGAAATTGTTTCTGCCTTTCACACCGCTGTTGCCGATGATGCGAGCGAAGAGGAGAACGACCTGCTCGTGCCGCGAGAGAAGACAAAGGATGAGATTGAGAAGGATGAGGAGGACTATCGGGCGTGGCTGCAGAGGGAGGTCGGAGCGGACTTGAGGGAGCTGGTGACTGTCGAGCCTGGGGACGATGAAGTTGGGGAGGGACCTGTGGAAGAGGCTGAAGAGGAAGGCAAGAACAAGAAGAAAAACAAGAAGGATAAGAGCAAGAAGGATGGCGCTAGGAAGGTTGTGAAGGCGAAATCTGCGAGCAAGGAAGACGCTGATCAACAATTCCTCCTGGAGTACGTGCTGCACATCGCATGCCATCGTTTCCACTGTCTCATCAAGTTCATAGTTATATCCTCAACCGCGGCTGGATTGACCGCTCATCCCGCCGTGTCCCAACCTACAATGAAATCACGGGCGAAATATCCTCCTCGTCAAAGACGAATGGTATATCCAACGCCGCGGACGATACCCACGATGCGGATGCGGATCACCCGAATGGCAACGCGCTCTCGGAAGACGAATTCGAGGAAGTGGCTGAACAATTTGAGACGTCGTACAACTTCCGCTTTGAGGAACCGTACGTTTGCCTTGCTCGCATCTGGGCTGCTGATGATGACTCCTTGCTTACAGAGACGCGGGAACTATCAAAACATATCCTCGTAATCTAGCCTCCACCGTTCGGCGTGAAGACACGGCCCGCAAGGAAGCCCGTGAGAAGAGGAAGGCGCGCAAAGAAGAGGAGAAGCTCAAGAAGCGCGAGGAGGTGAAACGATTGAAGGCGCTCAAGATGAAAGAGCTCAAGGCGAAGTTGGAACTGATAGGCAAAGAGGCCGGGAGGACGTGGACGGAGGCAGAAGAGGAGCGAGGTCAGTGCGCTGCTTCATTCTGGTACAGAAGCTGAAGCAACATATCAGCATTACAAGCGTTGGATCTGGATGCAGATTGGGATCCGATAGCACACGAAAAACAGATGGGTGCACTGTACGGTCAGGAAGGCAGCGACGAGGACGGTGGCGACGTAGATGGGGAGAAGCCTACGTGGGACGACGACATCGACATCGACGATATTGCGCCCGATTGGAATCAGAACGAAGCTGGGCCCAGTCATCTGCACGACGGTGTGGATACGTCGCAGAAGAAGAAGAAAAAGAAGAAAAAGAAGAAGGATATGGAGGGTGGAGATGAAGTGGACGCAGGGGTGGACGTTGACATGATGGACGCCGAGAGAGTGGAAGAAGGTGGAGGATGGGACGATTTAGTATGGGATGGCACCGAGGAAATGAGGAAGAAGGTATGGGATAAATACATGGAGGAACTTGACGCGATGGAGTTCAACGATATGGCATGTCTACTCTTGCTTCGCTACGTATTAACGCTTACTGAATCGAGATATTCAGGTTGGTGACCTGCCCACCCGCTTCAAGTATACACCCGTTCAACCGGACAACTTCGGCCTCACGCCCGCCGAAATCCTTCTAGCCACCGACGCCGAACTCAATTCGTACGTCGGACTGAAGAAATTCGCACCGTACCGCACGAAGGCAGCGAGGAGGTGGGACAACAAGCGGAACGAACGTCTGCAGGAGCTGCGGAAAGGGCTAAAGGAGCGCGGAGCGTACAGCATCATCGAGGGCATGGGCTCTCGAGATCGAGATGAGGACGGAGAGAAGAAGAAGAAGAGGAAGGGTAAGAAGGAGCGAATGAAGGCGAAAGCAGATGCAGAAGGCGGAGAAGATGAATCAGAGGAGAAGCTGCTGGGGAAGCGGAAAAGCCTGGAGCTAGATGCAGGTGCAGAGGAGGCTGCTTCGACGGAGAGTAAAAAGCGGAGAAGGCGGCATAAGAAAGCTGCTGCTGAGTGATACTTGCGCATGGCTTACGGCGCGCAATGTGTGCTGCGTCTATATACCACGGAGAGGTTCGCTGGTGCATGCATTGATCTGATGGGCAACAACTTGGGTGAAACGATAGCAGGAAGCTTGTGTTGTTGTATGGGTAACAGAGCACAGTGGCCGCCGAGACGAAGTTGTGCTAGGAGTACCCCATCTGCTTCTGCATTGACTAGGTAGTGCTCTTAGTAGCCCAGTATAATCTGGAGGTTAAATGAGCACTGCTTCCTCTAGTACGCAGAAATAACATACCGAGGGAGATTCAGGTGCACAGTGTCGTCGTACGTTGGAACAGTTTCTGTCGTGAGGAGGTCTTGCAAGCTGGGCAGATTATCTGTAGGAGATAACCAAGCGGTATCTGCCGGGGGCGGAGGCGCAGGTGGTGGACAGCGTGCCCGAGACGAGATTTTGATAGGCGCATAACAGTCCAATATGTTCCTGAAGCCAGCGACGGGCACCCGAATGTAAATGTAGTGCTGTGCGCTCTATGTTCAACCCACGATCTTATACTGAATTTCCCACTCACCTTCAATGTTACTCTTTCAGTCTCAAATGACGGAGTGCACTTGAAGGACATGGCCGCGTCGAAGGTGACAGAGCGTTCGTAAACGAGTTTGCCTTCCTCATTGCCTGTGCCAGCGGCTGGGACCCATTGCGGTTCGTCGATGGTGATACTGATACTTCCAGGCGTGCCAGAACGCGATTTGCCAAAGCCTGCTAAATTTCGGGTCACGGTCTCCGCGCTCCAATTTTCTGCTGTTATCGTAGATCCTGCTATCCAATGGGTTTCCTGCACCAGTCGCATGGTAATCGCAGAAGGATCTGTAGGAGGAGCAGGGAAGAGCGTAATCGGAACCTTCGGAGCTCTCCCACAAACGGTCTTGATGGGTTTGGTTCTTGTTGTGATCTTCAATCGAAAAGGAGCACTCGTTGTCGTGGTCGGAAACGAGTGTACGTCGGGCAGAACGATCTGGAACTCCATGAGAAAGGCAGTCCAAGCAGATCGTTGACGATTAGAAAGTACCTCCGCATGCACAGTCGAATGCCGTCCCCATATACCTCGCCTTACGAGTCTCTTGAACTTGACCGATTTCGAGCTCTCTGTCAAGCTCTGACCTAGGGTACCGTCGACATCGACGTCCATGGGCGATATTTGCGGGTACACGGCGAATGGCAGATGGACGCGACAAGAAGGCTTGGATTGTCCTTCGCGCAACCCGGATACCTCAACACCGTAAACTACCGCAGCAAAAGTGCCGACATGCCCGACCCTGTGCGAAGGTGGTAGGTCCTGCGGTAATTGAGCGCGGAAATGCACGCGCTCGAGACCGGACGTCGTTGGAGATGCGGACGACGCCGTCCATACGCGTTCGCTATGGCGGAAAAGGGGATTCTTCGTTTCCCACACGGTATGGGAGTTGATAGACGTGTCTCGAGAGATCCTCCTGTGAATTGGTGAAGTGATACAAACTTTGGAAACACCAGTGAGGCGTACGAAGTAACTAGGCCAGCCAGGTTGATCTCAATGGCGTCGATCTGCCGCTTCAACACACGAGGAACGTTGATGTCCACGAAGCATTCCACATATTCGCCGGCGACGAGAAGACCACGTCCCGAGCGATCAACGACATGCAAGGCCAGAGGACCAGCGGCGGCCGTTCGCACCAGCCCAGCTGCAGGCATAGTACCGGTTGCCATCTCCTAGTCCCTGGCAAACGAGATAGAATATTCGCACTTCAGACGGGTGCAGGCGGACATTCTCGTTATATAAGTAGTCCGATGTTCCCAGATTATGTAGCTTGAGTCGCTGCCAAAGCCGCGTGCCTGTCGATTAGCGCCGGTACCGGCATACGCAGCCTCGCCTATGATTCGTTGACAGAGTGAACTCGGCCTGTGTAATAGGTATGGCCCGGAAGAAAGCGGGAAGGCGGGGCGAGGCGAAGCAGACACCACACAACTATCGTGGTCCGTATTGCATGGAGAGGTAGAAGAACCCAGGACAACCATGTGACACGTTGGTGCATTACTTACGGTGTGAGGGCACGATGCAAGAGACTAAAGTATCCAGCGCTATGTCATTTTTTGTATCAGGGGGAGTTTGTCAGAGTTCGTTCTTGACTACTTGACAACAATCGTATTCCAGTAACAAGTCAAAATTTCTCCTTCTCGGCTTTCTCCGCGCAGTCTTTCTCGTCTTTCTCGTCGCTATAATGACATTCATTGTCCCAGTACGATCTGAATCGGGTGAGGGTGAGATCAATTGATATCTGGCGGACGAGATAACACGCTCACGGCGGCAGATCGAGGTTCGTTATTTCGTCATAGTCTGGAGCGCTTTGCTGAAGGTCGAGCGACGAGTATGCGGGCAAAACGGAAACCTGCAGCTGTGCTGGAGGCGCAGGAGGAGGAAGTGGACAATGAGCTCTAGATGAAATTTCAACTGGCACATAGCATTTCAGGTCGTTCTTGAGCCCCGGCACGGGCACGCATATGTGGACGTAATACTGCGAGCGGAATGTCTCGTCTTTGTAGTGAACGTGTGCGTGGTTTGGCTCACCTTGCATGAAGTTCCACCAGCTTTGAAGGTAGGGGTACAGTTGAATGCCATAGTCGCGTCGAACGTGACTGTTCGTACGCAGACGAGCTTGCCATCCGTTGTGTTATCGGTCGGCATCCATTGCGGTTCGCTCACACTGATCTTCGTGCTCCCAGGCGTGCTGGATGGCGATATACCGAAGCCAGCTAGATGTGGAATGGTCGTCCTCGTGAACGAGTCCGTCTCCTCGCGCACGGTTCCTGCTGTGAACTTGACGTGTTGTTCCAGTCGCAAGGTGATGGCAGAGGGGTCCGTGGGCGGGGGAGGGAAGAGCCCCGTTTGAACCTTCGAAGTCATTTCATCGGCACCGTTGTCCTTGATGGGTTTAGTTCGCGTAACGACCTTCAACCTGAATGGTATGTTCGTCGTCGTTGGAAGAGCAGGTATGTCAGGTAGCGATATCTGGTATCCTATCAGGAAGGCATTTCTAGCGAAACGTATTTGGAAAAAATACCTCCGCCTGGACGTGCGAATAGTCTCCCCACAGTCCTTGCCTGACTGCCTTCTCGAACTTCCGCGTTATCCAACCCATCTTCCATCCCTCGCCTAATGTCCTACTGGCGTCGATAACCTCTGGTGTCCCTTGTGGGTGCACTGCAAATGGCACACGAGCCTGGCAACGAGGTCTGGCTTTCCCTGAGCGCAGCCCGAATACTTCGATACCGTAGATCACTGCAGTATTGTGGCCCGATCTCCCTCCCTTATACGAGGGAGGAAGGTCTGTAGGTAGTTGCGAGCGAACAATGAAGCGCAGGTAGCCAGACGGCGCGGGAGAAGCGGAAGATGCTGCTGTCCACAAGCAAGTTCTTTTGCTGAAAATCGGTACCTTAGATTGATACAGAGTATCGACATTGGGATGGTGTTGACGGGAGATTTTCCTATCGGGCTTGAGCCGAGATAACACAGAACAGTAGAACTAGCGAGACTCACGACTCTACGTAACCAGTAACGTCAACCTCGACAGTGTCGATCCGTTGCTTCAATGCTTGAGGGACATGAATCTCCACATAACCTTCGATGACTTCGCCAGAGACTCGTACATCACGACCTGAACGGTCCACAAGGTACACGGTGAGCGGACCAGAGGAGGCGGAACGAGTTGCTGCCATATGCTACAAGTCGAACAGGCAGGATACCGATGCTTGAGGCCCTTGTCCATGGCCGCTGTGTACAAATATGGTCACTGTCCTCATTATGAAGGCGTGCGATAAGCACTGGTTTGCGTCGTGCGAAAAGGCGCTTTCACCGTGACTTGCGTGCTGCAACGGCACAAGCTATGCAATCTGGTTCGCGTTTGAAGATCCGTTGACAGAACGTGTAAACTGGCAGCGCCCTCTGGACAGAATGAACCTCTCTGAAGCTCGAGACTTTCTCCGCAAAGAATCTCTCGATATATTCAACCGCCTCCATTCGATAGATCACGACGTGCGGTTCGTGCAACAGGTACATGATAGGTATCATGACGTACCTCTGGTTCGTGAGTCATGCTGGTTTGCTCTGCCTGCGGCAAACGAAGAGACTGACACATCGTGGCCAGCAAATCTCAGATGCGGAGCTTGGTACGCGGATCCTCGGAGAGTGCGCTATCCCACAACTCGAGTTACCTATCCAGCACAACTGAGCGACCCGCGGCTTCCGTAGGCGAGCATCGTGCCAGCGTACTTCAAATCGACGGATGGACACACCAACAATTGGAATTTCAACTTGAGGAGGCCTAATTTGCATCTCCTGCCACTTATTCAGGAACATACTGGGTGCGTCCAGTTTTCCTCGCCGAAATGTTCATATGCTTGACAGTCCATGGAACTTATAGGATAATTGTTGTGGATTCCACTCGATCAGGAAAGCGTATGCCAGACGCGTTGTCCAAGACCGTGCCTATCTGGTGTGCAGTGATCAATAGGGCCCTTCTTCCTTCGCAATCCGGTAAGCAGAACGATAACTGGGACACGAACCTATACACGCCCCCGGGCGTCGTCAGCCCTTCCGAACATAGCCACATCGAGGCGTTACTCGACGGATGGGCAGAATCTCTACGGGCCTCGTCATACGAGCTGCACAAGCTTAGGCTCCCCCTGCGGCCCATCTGGATCACACCATCGACCTCTGTTTTCCCTGATATCGCTATTGGAGAAGGCGCGCCGTTTTCCCCGGTCATCTGCGTCTCGGCTTCCCAGTATGTAATTGACGGCGTAGAACGACGCGGGCTAGGATTTTCCTATGTTCAGGGATCCGGGGACGACCACGAACTTTGGGGACAAGGTCTTACTCCCAGCATGTTCTGGGCACATAAGGAGGATATTCTATCCAAAGCGCGTTCGGAGCTTAATGAAGTCGTGCGAAATATCGTGAAGCGATCGGCGCCATACGGACCACAACGTACGATGCGTTCCCCTACGCCTATCGCCAGGGTCCAGGGTCGTATACTCCTGTGTGCGCTCTCTGATCTCCCAGAAGTACCCACGACGGAGTCTTCACCAAAAAGCGAAGAATTGTGCTACGTGATAATCGACCGTCTTGACGCATCCGACTTGAAGACGGAAGCTTCGACCCAATGTCTCCGCATCACAGCCCGCCCCGGGAAACCCGGACAAGCCGGATTTCTGCGGAAAGTTCTACCGCAGTCGACCACGTTCGTCGGGGAAAAGCTACGAGCCGGACTTCGCATCTGCATATGCTGTGAAAGCGGCCGAGACCTCAGCGTCGGCGTCGCTCTCGCGGCAATCCAACTCTTTTTCGACGACAACGGCCAATTGATTACTGTCGGGCAGCAATCTTGCTGTGAGTCATCCACGTCATAATGCGGCCTCTACCTCATACCATCTCAAGGCACCAAGAAGACCATCAAAACACGATTAGAATGGATTATCGCCAGCCGAGCCGAAGCCAACCCCTCTCGTGCCACCCTTCAACGCGTGAACGAGTTTCTTCTATCCCCTCCATCTTTCTGGCAGTTTGAGAAGATGGCATCTCATCCGGTCTAGTCGTCTATGCTAGGAGTTACGCACATCTCTGAAGACGTTGTGAAAACTGGGCCGACGTTATCTCATAGAGATCCTTGTGATAGGCGCCGTGGCATACACAATTATCCGGAATGTCCCTTCGACGCCACGGTCGTACGTCGATGGAACTAGCCAATACGTGCCCGCCGGTACTGTAGTCGATGGGAGTAGCACACCGCATGTCGCGTCGGAGTAGGGTCCCGAGGTCGCGATATGTCGCGACAACGTTTGACTCGACGTCGCAGGAAAGAGCGTCAAGTTGAGCGGGACAGGGGGCGCTGCTATGAGGAGCTGCAAACGAGCACTGCGAGCGATTATTAGGCGGGAAGGCGACGGAGGCATGGTGCACATTACTAACCTCAACTGGGTGGTCGCGCTGAGATAAATCTCACACTTCGGATTAGATCCATACATAGGACTGTTCGGGCCTCCGCCAGCAGAGTCTCCAGCCCTGATCCGAACTGGTCAGCCCTCGAAGACGATCAATGCGCACTGCTCCATACCATTCCCCTCGGACCACTTTGGAATACATTCCTGCTCCTTCTTGGGGTATTGGTTCGAGGCGCACGTTCTCCGAGCATTCCACCAAGAGCGTAAAATGACCGAGGTGCTGCGGTTCAAAGGCAGAAACGATCACGGTATAGTCTCCAGCTGTAGGATCGAGCTTTTAGACAGACATAAACATGACGGACGGAGCACCTACGTTGCAACGACCTGCAAAGGCGAGCGAAACCGTACGAGTACGAACCGGACGTTGCTACAATATCGCTTTGCGTCAATCTGCGTGCACGGAGATCAGCCCCATATGCCGTACGAGCATCGCCCAAACGACTTACTCGAATACCCGAGATCCTCCACTCCATACAATGGTGATATTCATCGGCATCGACTTTTGGGCTGATAGTGTAAGGATTACATTTGCCGATAGACTGGTTGATTCTGTTTTGGAAGGGAATACTCTCGGGACTCGTAGATGATATTGTGGATTCAACATGAACGTGGGATGCAAATTACTTCCTCCAGCGTTCTTCGCCGTGAGTTCGCCGTTGATCTACAAAATGAGACACCAACACCATAGTCGGAGGACCTTGACTCACAGTTTCTTCATATGGAGTGGTGTGTTCGTCTTGAACCCAATCCATGGGAGGATGGGAATATACGGCAAGTGTGAAAGAAACGTCGTTCGATTCTCCGTCGTAGAGAGCAAATACGTTCAATGTGCCGCTTGCAGGAAAGATTGTCTTTGCCTGTGAGTGCATCCGATGTGAGTTGGAAGATCGTTCTGTCCGCTGCGTACGCACCAAAACATGTGGACTATTGGTGAAGGTGAGCTAAGAATGAACTGATGATGAGCGAGGAAGAAATGTGAACTAGTGCAAAGTAGTAGTGACCTGTTGCGTGATTTCATGAATATGTGCACTATCCAATGCGATGTCGTCCTTTCCCAACACACGCAGGGCAATGTAGTCAGACTTGCGTTTTGTGTCCGACACATGTCGAGTCAAAAGTATCCACACTTCGTCGGATTGAGCGTGCGTATCTCTAGTGGGGCGTGCAGCACTTAGGCGACGCTTTAGTCGGTGATACGAGCCTGTGATGTCTGATCAACAAGAGCGCCGAATATTGAGATAGAATCAGTTGCCTCGAAGACCCCTTCTTGTCGCACTGCCCGCTGGTTTTCGCCACGAACTATAATCGGTTTGAATATGTCAACGCACATCTCGTTTGCGCAAGCTTCCCACAGACATACCCATGAAAGAATAGTTCATGCTCAAACATAGAAGACTTCCAACTGGCGTACACGCTATGAAATGTTGCGCAGACGCTTTCCCATGACATTTCGAAAGATCCTGTTCGAACGATTCAATCTATGTTCGAAAAGTAGCTTACTGTAGAGACTGAGCACTCACGAGAATGCCATCCCGAGTGCAGCTCTTGGGCATCCGCATCGTGTACACGTTCCGGCATCCACGAGTCTAGTAGGGTAAAGACCCGCTCCCCACCTTCCTCACGCACGTCTATTTATAGCGTCAGTTGAAGCTTACAAATGAGCTGAACGTTATTGACCGATAACGGCATAGCTGTGTGATGGAAGCAGCTCTTCTGCAGATCCCAAGGCACCCTCCAATGTATTCATGGAGAAAGGGCCTTGATCCTTCGGTGGACTACCAACGGTCAACATGCAGGTTCCTGCTTCCCAATGGCGTCCATGAGAGAATTATATGATTTTCCCATGACGGCGAAAAAGACATACCGGTCTTGAAGCCCTCCGATATCCGCTGCCAGGTCTTTTCTTGCCTAAATCCGGAGCTGGAAAGCGATCATCGACTGCTATCATTCTACAGTAAATCACGCATACCTTCGTATCTCGATATGCTCCGGTATCCACCCCGTAAGCATGCTATGGAGCAATATGTAGCCCATAGTTTCATCCTTGGAATAGCAGCACGTACTGAAGATCGATGCAAGAATCCCTGATGTAGGATACGCGGCATCAGCTGGGTATGAGCGTCACGAAGACGGCAAACATGATCATGGTACTGGATCGCCGATCCCATTCCTATGATCCACGGCGATAGAATGGGATGACTATTGATTCACTCACGAGCCGAGAAAATCATAGCCACCCATGAGCTTCATATACTGAGAAAAGAGCAATGCCGCAAGCGTGTGAGAGCTGCGACACTATATGCACGATGCTAAGATGAACGGCGAATTTGTAGCTGCGAACACATCGACGGGCGATCCGTTGTGTCGTAGTGACGGAATCTGCAATGCAATGCATGGCAGTAAAGGTAACTCACCGCTTTCTCAATTAAGGCAGGCCATATTTCTCCTCTCTCGGAGAACATACCCATCAATCGAGCGTGCACCATCGAATCGTCTGGATCTGCGCTTTGATTCGTCGTCGATTCCGATTGATTGCTTTCATCAGCATCGTATGAGAGGCAAGGGAGGAAATCATCGAGTGCTGCATATCACCAGTGCATCGTATCAGTCAAGGATCAGCCATATCGACGAGGTGCGTACTGATCTGCGAGGACGACGATTAATGTGAAATGGTCACTCGGTCGGTCAGTCCGATTCGAAGAGCAACCTGTAGATGTAGGAACTTGGTTGACTCACTCGTCTCCATCCCCCATTGAACAGCACGCGAAAGTCATGCCGGCCATTATGACCTGATGTCGTTGACTGCACCAGAGTAGGGAGTAGCTAGAATGATGTTCAGATTGGATTCATCGCATCAAGCGCAGATTGTATTGGCAAAGAGGAGATCGGTGTAGAGGGTGTCTGCAGTATTGCGATGTGTGGGGAAACACGCTGACTCACATCCGAAGAGAACATTCGCCAATGCTGAATGATGACAGCAAGTGAAGCGACAAGGGAACAATCCTCTATGGTCGATTGCATCACATGTTCAGGGGATATTGGCTTGCTGAGTCCAATCGCATCCTCGTTCGTGTATCTATTCCTAGACGTTGTTTGGATAGAATGCCGGGCTTGTTCTCCTGGGAACATTTAGAAAACAAGTGACTCGCCAAGCAATAGCACACACCAGAGTACCGGGAGAGTTCAGTTGCACGCAGCCAAGAAACACCTCGGCCAAGCTGTGACTGTGATAAAGACGGAAGACCGTCTGGATCCCTGCGTGAAAGAAGGTAAGGATACAGTGAGCCAAGTTCAAATACGGGGATAGAACGGGAGACGTTTGAGCCCCGATAGGATGTCAAGAGGGTCATTCAAATCCTCCCATCGTTGATAGGAACTACTACCTACACGAATCCACCGTCCCCAGATTTCAAGCTCGTGGATTGGTCGGTCCAAAGGGGATAACGCAGGCCGTTGATGCGCGAGGATTGAACTAATACTCGGTATTGTTCGGCTAAAAATTACATGATTAATCATGGTGCAACTGAAAAAAGTGATATACTTGCCCTCTTCATACACGTTCCGTATGACCGGCTTGAGCTCATTCGAGGGGCGGCTGGCCTTTATCCGCTCGGCTCGATCCAGGCAGCGTTTCGCCTCTTGTTTGCACTTGTCTCTAACTTGTATATCTTTACCTGTGATCGAGGCGTTTGTGGCCGATGAGTGCGTGAAGGTGCGGCTCAGATGTAGATATGCCTGCGCCGCATTGATATAAAGCCGGAGCGCTTGATCGTAATCTCTCGCTAACTCGGCTTTAGCGCCTTTGGCATACGTTGCCTGCGATGGGTCAGAGAGGTCACGATGGTGGAAACGAGTTGTATATACCTCTGCTTCCTGCAGCGACATGTGAGTTGATAGTCGCCCGCAATATTTTGGGGTTGTCGGTGGTACAAGTCAAGTAGCAAAGGGTCAGTGCCACAATGCGGTCCGGCATATTACCACGCTATTACTCAACGGTCCGACTTCTCCGAAGCGAGAGGAAGCAGCGAAAGATGCTTCACGATTCGAGACCAGCCCCTAGCACAGCTAGCATGAAAACACGAAAGAGTACATTTTTATCTCGCTCAGTTATAATGCCTCGGCGAGGATAACATTTCCAAGCAGCCACAAGACGGCTGTCTACGACGAATTGATTAATAAGGTCACGACGAGTACATGACATGCGAGTCTATCGCCAACTCCAGCAACCGAAGGATGAGTCTATGTCATATATCATGCAGGAAGCTCAAACTTCTGGCCTTGAAGTACTCTGAAACACGACGTCAACTCTATGCGCGCCGAAACACGCCAGAACGCAACTCACTTTGTGAAGTATACGTAGAAGAAGTCGACGTAGAGGCCCGTTTGGACGAGGCCCGCCGTCACCGCTATGGGGTCGATGGTATCCTCTGTCCACCATCTATGCGATGACCAGTGGGTTGGTAAGGAACTCTCGCGAAGCGAAGGTCGTCGTACCGGTAAATCCAGTTCGGAATGTACAATGCCCTGTATGCTCCAAGCGCCGCGAGATAATGCGTGGTGATCGTCTCAGCCTCTCCTGTGCGCTGCAGCATGAACAGTTGCGGTAGGATCGCGACCGACTCCAGGAATATGGAGAATGACCATAGGATCTCCGCGAAGGTAAACCGGTAGTGAAAGATGAGACCCAAGATCAAGCACGGAGCAACCAGGTATTCGACCTTGAAGGTGTCGATAGACGGGTCATGGGTTGGCCTAAACATGCAAAATACACAACACGTCATCAATGAAACAAGAGGACGCAGAGACCGCAGGCGTACCGATACTGATACTTCATGAGGTAAAGGATGTAGCAGCTGCTGGCAATGAAGAAGAGCTTCATCAAGGTGTTGTACAGCGATATGTATGCGGTGAAGATGTCCAAGTAACGGGCGAGGAAGACGACGACATATAGGGCCTGAGTTTTGTACGAGATGCCTGGACGTGCACGTCAGTCACACGAGCGTGAAAGTAGCAGTGCACACACCTCTACATGACCGCGTCGTTTGAATCTTGTGCAGCAAGATTAGAATTGACGCCAAATGCGACAAGTCGCCTAGTAGAGTTGCGGAATGTCAAAACCAGAAGTCGCCACGGTGATTAGGCCTGAACGCCGCCAGCGTACCGAGAAACCGAAAGATATTCATTCTGTGGCACCAAAAGGCTCTGCCGTTTGCTCGACGTCTCCAGATCTGCAGGCAAAGTAATAGTCGCGAAAGAGCAGCAGGCACGCACACCTACGCAAGACGCAGCGCAGACGTGGAGGAGAACCGGACCCCCCTGCGACGCCTAAGTAAAGAAGGGGTCGGTTAATGTGGGAATGCTCCTAAAATAGGGGACCACCCCGAGACTCCTCCACCTCGTTGCCCATGGCGACCTCTGCGGCCGAAGCGCAACAAGCAATATAATCCTCCGGAGCGAACGATGCCAGCTCAGCCTCGTCGACGTCCCTCGTCGTTCGTCAGGAGCCTCCACCGCCCGGTTCGGTTTTCTCTTCTCGTCGCTCCTTTCATCTTTCTTTCGCGGCGCGGTCCGTTGGGTAGCTGGCCTATCCACTAGTCATCCAATCCATCCGAACCCGCACGCATTGTAAATCAACGGAAGAGCTGGCCACCACCACGGAATGCATGCGGCGCATGCTCTGATACATGTCTACGCGTGCGCCTTGTACTTGACCATCCGCGCCAGCGCCCTGCCTCTCGTGAGCGTAGCATTGGTGCCTCGCAGAGACGCTATCATCAATGTCCTCCCGGACGGAAATGTGACCGTCTTCAACCCGGACACCCAACTGCCAATACCCCAAGGACCGGCTACCGACGGCGCTGGGGTGGATTTCTCGGTCCCCGCGGTGCTTTGGATTGCATTTTCTGCGATTATTGGCGCTCCACTGGCACTTGCAGGTGTTAGGTTGGCGAGGTTCACTACCGGATGTGCCCTCGGGTTGGCGGGCGTTGTGTGTTGTGAGTTCTCTCCCTCGCGGGTCATGCCCTAGTGTCTGCGCTTATGTTGTCCGTCGATAGCGTGGGCTGCAGTGGTGAACACCATTGCTGCGAATGGTGTGGCCGATCTTACTCTCACCCTCATCGTCTTCGCTTTTTTCGCGGTGCTATTCTCCCTCGGACTGCTGTCGCGCTTCCGCGCGGCGTCTCTTGCGGTGCTTGCCATCGTAGGCGGATTGTCCCTCGGAGTGCGAATCGCTCTCCTAAGACCTGGACTTCTGGTGCCCATATATGCGGTGAATTGGGCTATAATCGCTTTACTCGGCGCAGTAGGAGGTTTACTGATGATCTTCAAGCATCGAGTATCCGTTGTGAGTCATTGAAATCAATACTAGGATAAGGTTGTGCTGAGAAGAAACCGCTTTCCCGAGGTGCTTTCCTCTGCCGCCACGGGCACCTTCTTGATAGCGCTTGGAGTCGATCTTGTCCTCAACAAGCAGGATGGCATGAGTCGCGGCCTTCGCTTTCTATTCGACAGAAACACGTCTCATTTAGCGGTGAGCTTTCACCATAGTATTTCGTACATATCTGCGAGTGCCGCTAGAACATCGAGGTGCTGATCTATTGCTTTCGTAGGATGTGTTCGAACATGACTACAAACCGCGGCCAAATACCCAGATTATCTTGGCCGCATCGCTGGCAGCTGTGTACGTGAGCATTCTCCACGTTCGCGAAGCACCTTAGCGAATGCGCGTGGCAGTCCCCTCCTCGCTCTCATGCAGCACAAGATCTTCCCGCAGCCTTTTTGGAAACCCAACGATCAAGACATCGGCGAACTTGCTTGGATACGCCGCAGCATGCTCAGTGACAAGGAGAAAGGTGCCGGTGAGCCTCCATGTCCCACCATGCTCGAGTCTGCAAAGCTGATTTCGGTCGGCTGTACGAAGTATCTACGCCAACGGAGGCAGCTGTGTCGAACCGCCATTGGAGTACAGTGCTGGGGGACACAATGCGCGGATATAGGCAAAAATTACCCAGTAGATTCAGTATGTGAAACATCGTGTGTCGCCGCATGTCAGTGAAAGAAGCCATCCACGTGATCGTCACTTTGGTGATGTTATGGGGATGATCGGCGCGGATCGCTTAAAAAGAGAGAGCATATATAAACAGGAAGTCCGCCACACACTTCCGCTGTTTTCCAACCCTGCCCCATCTCTCCGCCCCTCTATCGTAGACACCATGGGTGTGCTACACATGGATCCCAAAGATACCGAGGACAACCAAGGCAGGACTGCCAGTGGGTTTGCTTCCAGCAGAATGAGCCCTGAAGCAAGGAAGATCCTCAAAGGTCAGTGGCCCAGGTCATACATGCACCTTCACGTGTCAAGGCAAAGGCTCAATATTCCACTTGCAGACTTTTTCGCCCACAAGCCGTATCCAACGACTGTCGAGAAGCAAGAACTACTCAAGCTCATAAATCCATATCATCCACATTACACTACAGCAAACATATCACAATGGTTCAATGCCACACGACGGAAGAAACGAAAGGAAGGCGAGGGACGTGGGGAACAAGCAATAGCTTCCTCTTCCAAGCAACCGCGTACGTTGTCGTCACTCTGAACCTTCGACATACACTTCACCGATGCCACATGCCAGCAACCGCTTCGGGTCTTTCGCCGGAAAGCATAGCCATTCTCGACACACTAATCCGAGCTACCCCAAACCCAACGGTGCAGGAGCTCACCGCGTGGGCGAATGGCATAAAAGCTTCACCCGGGGATGTATTTGCATACTTTGCCACGAGGGGAGCACTGCCACCGAATTCCAAAATGTCTCCCAGCTCGGAGCTACCTTTCCGCCTCCCTACGCCTGCATCATCAACTTCACCAGAGCCAACAAGAGTCAATAGTCCATCTCCCCTCAGGGATATCAAGTCAGAACCATCACAGCCTAATACCCCTACCTTACCCGATTCCCCATTTAATGGAACATACCAATGGCCTTATACAGAAACACCCGAGCACACACCGCCAACGGAAAAGACCTGTCATGAACGCTTAGTAATGACACGCAGAATAGAGTAGAACCTTGTAGAAGGCGCTGGAATGCGCCTGAAGGTTCTAGGACTTGTAGTGACTCAGGTTATGACTCGACTGTGACTCATAAGGAACATTGTAGAATAGTATAGAACGTTATGGTAGGTACTGGAAGGTTCTAGTACAGTACTTGTATAGTAGTATATAAGACGCTAGCTGAAGTCGATGGACTTCAGCTCGTCCATCTGTTATACACGCCCTTAGCGCTATAACGATTGACGGTTCGGTTACGGCCTCTCAGTACTAAGACTAAGACACCGCGACCACAACAACAACCCCCACTCGACCTAGTGCGCCTAGAGTCTTAACTCTCACGCCTAAGTCACACGACACAGCCTAGACTACAACGACAGACTTTACGCCAAGTCTAACAACCACGACGGTTCGGTACCCGCCTAAGGTACCACGATCTAGGGGTTCTTACACTTGGACGAGCTCTTACGCTTGTCTACTCTGTGTCCTTGAAACAAGACGGATCGAGGATTTGAATTTGAGAAGGGAGAGACGATCTTCAGGGAAGAAGGAGGGTTACAAGAAGAATACGCGAACCCGAGTTTCACGTGGGTCACGAAGAGGATCACTGAAAGGTTACGCCCCGGTCTTAGATACGATACCAGAAGAAAACTCTTCTGCATCGAATTTAAAGACTCGACAACAGCCTATCTCGCGATCCGGATCCGAGACAACCAACCAGTCGCAGAATACCAATACGAAAAGGAGAGCGGTTTACTCACCGTCGCTAGAGCAA